>NC_057692.1:6731107-6881501 GCF_014466175.1 Vespula pensylvanica | reverse complement strand
AGAGAGAGAGAGAGAGAGAGAGAGAGAGAGAGAGAGAGAGAGAGAGAGATGCGAGGGCGGAAGTGTAGGTAGATAGCAGTATCTCTGTAAATTGGCTTTTCATGTAGAAAATCATGATTTTGATGTTAGTAATAAATGAGCAACTGAATTTTCAAGTAATACAAGGGAAGTTCTTGCTTTAGAGAATAACCAATGTTACTCTTTACGCTTTTACCATGCGCACGTGCCTCTTATCTTTTATATCCTATTTAATATTGTTTATCCTAAATCTATGATAGGTAGCATGTAGATAAAAAAAAAAAAAGAAAAAAAAAAGAAAAAAAGGAAAATAAACGTTGATCGAAACGAAAGAAATCTTTTTTTAGAAAAATTAATTTGTGTAAATATGACGAATAAATCGATCGTTCCTATAAACTCGTTTTATTCGTTGATTAATCCCACGATTAAGTTTTCCTTGTTCCGTTTAAATAGCGAAGGAGTGGCTAGAGAGAAAATTTAACCTCGCTCCGTCATGATTTTCGAGAAACTAGGACATCGCAATTCGATAGGACAGCACGATAAATCTAACCCATTTTGTGAAAAACGACTCAGGAAGATAATGGACTCTCTCTCTCTTTTCCCGTAAAACGAAATAGATCATCCTCATTGAACATGTTCTTTTTAAACTTCATTATTATTCGCTATTGAACTTAATAAATAAACGCACGGGTTTATATTTACTTAAATATTTATTACGATTAACGATAAAGAATTAATCATTAGTTTTTACCTTGATAGATAATGATTGCAAAAAAGAAACATCACAAATTACTGTTATTCTTTTTACCAAGTGATTTATCATATGCTTGGCTTTCCATTACAGTTTGCTCGTTCTTATATTTATGAAACAGGATTATAAGAAACTACTAGGAAGGAAACATTATTTACGTAGACGTTGTTGCGAGTAGAGCAGGAAATAAATCATTTCTATTTTGGTTAATCTTTAAGTCGTTTCTGGCGTGGTGAACTTTTGGAAAATTCAAAAGCGAGAGTAGAAAAGCCGCAATCTCAGGTAGAAGGTAGTGCAAACTGAAATGTCTTTAAATATTAGAAATTGCCAACAATGTAGTTTTATATGCTCCGTGTTTGTAGAGAAATCCTGAAACCAGAAACAAGTAGAAAATCTGACCCTTTGGTTGGTGTTGATGCTTCTAAATCATAACCCAGTACCATCAGAATATTCTGGCGATTAGTTGTTGCAAGTATGCAACGAGGGTCTCCACCATCGTCGTCGTCGTCGTCGTCTTCGTGCGAGAGCTCTCGATCGATTTCTTGAAAGTCATTGACCTCGACGGTTATGCTAATGTTCCCAACCGTGGGTTTAGGTCGCGGTCTTTTAACCACTTCCACGGCCACATCTAACGTCATTTCATGTCCTCTCTGACGTTTCTCCTAAATTCTTTCCTCTCTCTCTCTCTCTCTCTCTCTCTCTCTCTCTCTCTCTCTCTCTCTCTCTCTCTCTCTCTCTCTCTCTGTCTCTATCTTATTTTCATTTTATTGATTTACTTTTCCTTTCTTTTCTTCAATTCTGTGTTATTAGTGTTATTAATATTATTATTACTATTAATATATATTTTATCTTTAGTAAAACATAATAAAAATAATAAGAGAGTTAACTTCTACGAGAGAATATAAAAAATAGAATAATCGAAAAAGGATTTGATATTTTTATATCAGAAAATCAATGAGAACCATTATTAAGATCGTAACTCTAGAATGGAAAGCACGAACTCGAAAATAAGCTAGATAATAATAATAATAATAATCGATTTTGTAAGGCTAAAGGTTAGAAAGCGATCGTCGATAGGATTTAAAATCTGTTCTCGGAAGCATTTTACCCTATTATCGGAATTTTTCATCCGTACGATAGCTTTCGCTATTATTATATTAATGAAGAAATCCATTAGCCTTTCAAGACGGCAAATATTGATACATCGACAAATTTTGATTGGATGTCAGTCCGCTTTATTCGGCCATCTTATTATTTCATTTTTAAATTATTTCGAAAGAAAGAGAGGGAGAAAGGGAAAGAAATTTTATTATTCGGTTATGAAACTGTTAACGTTTAATAAGGATTCTAAATTAAAAGAACTAACGTTTACGTAAAAATTTTCATAAATTTTAATTACCGCTTATGCACCAAATCAATTATATTTGAAAAAGCATTATTACTTTTTGATCAATTAGAATGTATTTAATCTTCCTCTCTGAAATCATAAATGAACTATATTGATTAAAATTCTATGCTGTTTTATATTAAATGAGAATATCAATACAAACTTCAATATTCAATATTTATGTAGCACATTATAAATGTATTCTTTATGACCGTACTCTATCAAAGAACAAATTGCGTCTTAAATTATAGTTATGTATATGAAACGAGTTCTAAAAGTATCGATTTTTAAAGTTGTATTCATTCATATGCAAAGAAAAGTAGGGAAAGCTCGCTCGTCTTGCTAGAGAATATTCGATGGTCTGGAATCCCCTTTAACTGTCCCTTTCATTCTCTCTCTCTGTCTCTTTCTCTTTATCATTTGTCCTTCTTACGCTGATGCTACTTCGTCTTTTTCATTTTTCTATCTCTCTTACTCCCTTACAGTCACACATCTCATTATTTTCGAGAACAAAGTACTTCGCGCTTTTTCCAAGTTAAAAACACAGAACAGCCTGACTCCGTTCGTCCTCCTTTCACCTCTTTCTTTAGTCTTTCTTTTCCTCTCTTCTTTTTCGTCATGAAGAAACATTGAGTTTGGGAGCACAAAAGAAGAGAACAGGAGAGATATGAGCTTCTAGTAAAGTCAACGAATGATAGTGCTAATGTAACGAGTTAATTGTATGACGATCTATTACTCGTAATTTATATGAGAAAAATTTTTTCTACAAATGTTTACGTATGTAGATATTCACCTGCATGTGTATATTTTGTATAATTGATTATATATAAAATAAATTTCTACGATAAAGATCGTAAAAGTGTTTGAAGCAATGATATCTTTGATGACAGACAAATTTGAAATTCGTCGTAAAGTGTTCAACGACTGTGGTATAAGTAATTCAAGTAAAAGCAGCTTATGATAGAACGTTACTTTAAAGGTATTCGTAAAGTGTAAAACGATATGTAAGTAACCTTATCGTCTAGATTTATCGTGCTTGTGCGAATATACGCGATACTTGTAGCACTTCCCTGCATTCTCCTGGCTTCCAGGGACGCGTACGATAGAGTCCTCCTTTTATTTTTCTTCTTAGCTCGTATCTCATGTACAACGTCGGAAGCTAAAACCTGAACTCTTTGGAGCTATCATAAGATACTTGTGTCTTCTTTCTCATCTCGGACAGTGGATATAACGGAAGTATGCTGCTCGAAATACGTGACTTGATCTTCTGGTTCGAAAACGATCAAATATCATTCTCTTTTCCTTCTCTGATAATAATAATACATTACGTTCGATCTATCACGTGTTACAATCATTTTTTCAACAATTTCGATGTCGATCAGTAATCATTTATTGTATCAATATTTTCTAATCATATTTCTGACTAGATATTTTAAAAATTTCGTAAACGATCGTAATCTTTTTATTCGTCGTAATCAACGGTAGAAATTACAACGAGAATTGCAATATTTTACTTACTATTAGACAAGAAAAATTTATTACCATGATACTACGTATTTGGTTTTGCGTAATCCCTAAATCATTGCTTTGTATTAAATCCGAATGGAATTCAACTTTCTCCGTAGCACGGAACAAGGAATTGGCCGTGGAAAAATCACCGTGCGAGGTCATTCTCGTTGGCCATAATATCGTCATCGTCGTACTTCAGTTCCCCGTCACCGTTTGTCCTTCGTGCTTACATACATAGCCTCTTAGAAAGTCATTACCGCTTCCTACGTGATGATTATCCGCGTTACACCAAGTAATTGTAGCGTTAATTTACGTGACGAGTCAACGAAAATATTTATATGGAGTTATATTTATATAGAGGGAAAAATGAAGGAAATATTTCTAACGATTTTACATCAAATTCATTTTTCTTGTTTTTTTTTTCTTTTCTCTCTCTCTCTTTCTCTCTCTTTTTATAGGAGATATGATGTATTCGTCAAGGTTGAATGAAATCTCACGTTCACTTCTATTTGATTGGCATCTCTCTTATATAGTTTTTCTCTTACATAAGCGATATCCATCTTTCGCCATGATGAAATCATTCGTGATTCGAGAACGATACCGAGTGAATCAGAAGACTAACGGCACTCTCGAGAAATCAATGACTTGGTTCAATATCATGGAGTTCCTTCTAATGCCGGATTAAAAAGCTGGGAAATGAATGAATGAGAAGAAAGGAAGTGCAAGTTGGGGAATAGTACAGCAGCGTATCATTCCATTCTTTCGATGCTCCATACGATGAGAGATTATACCGAAATATCGCGATTTTCTTGGCAAAGGATGAAAACGCTAATTATTACGGTTGGTAATAAGTAGCGTTTCAATAGAAATTGGAACGATTTTCATTAAACTTTTTGAAATTTTGTAATACATTTTCTTAAACGTACCGAACGGTTTCACGCCATTAAAACGCTTGTGGTCCGGAAATACTGTATACGAAGGGCACACAAAAGAACGTCTGACGAGAGAGGTAGCAAAGTCTAGGAATTGACTCTGTGTGTCGGAATAAAAGTAGTAGAGACGGGAGAAAAGAGAAAGAGAGAAGCAAAATGAAATAAAAAGAAGAAAGAAGTGGGTGAGAAAGAGGGAAGGTCGTTACATGTGGTCAGCACTTGAAAACCAGTTGGTAACACGTGTGCCTAGTTTCGTTGCTTTATGCAGAAGCACGAATGCTACTATGATCTTTTTCTCTCTCTTTCTCGCTCTCTTTTACGGTTGCTCGTTTTCATTTTATTCGAAATATCTTCTACGAGGTTTATCAAATATTACTTTCACATCTGAATTTTCTGATAAATTCAATATGGATCTCGCTACATAGCGATTATTTTATAAATAAAATCAAATCGATTTCTTCACGCTTAACTTTCGTTTGAGTATTATTTAACGATATACAATATTTCATAATCTCCAAAACGAGTAAAAAATAAAATTTTTTTCTTTACATTTCTAAAGGTAATAAAAATACGTCGCTGTAATGGATAATATCTTTACATATAGTACATTTTTTATTTGAGACATAATGCTCGATGATATTTGAAATATGCACTATTGTTATCATAGGGGAATGCTTTAAAAATAGCTTGTGTCAGCTAAACTGTGAAAAATATTGAAGGTACGGTAAAAGTTCGATGAGGGCATTTAAGGTGTTTAGTTAAGTTGCGTTCAGTTGTAACGATGGCCATCTTTCGCACGTTGACGAAGAAGAAGAAGAGAAAGAAGAAAGAAGAGTAAAGAAAGAGAACGTTGACTGGTCTAATTGGTACTTTAGCATTAATTGACTCTTCCTGAGTTTCTTTTCGGTGGTTGGCACGAGTCCAAGAGGAGAAACTTGCCGTTCTATCAAAGTTCTCTCTCTCTCTCTTTCTGTTTCTCTATCTTCGTTTCTGATCTGATTCAAAACTGATGGAATAATGATATGAACTGAGATTAGAATATCGTTTAAATCAACCAAAAAGATAGATAATTGGCAATATGTGTACAAGATTCATTAAGATCACTTATTGAAAGAAAAAGAACAAGATTTAAGATTCAATTTTCCTATTATTTTCATGCCGACTTATAACAGAGTTTGCTATTATATTCTGACAATAAATTCACATTTTCGAAAAATTGATCCTATAACAAATATAATCATTGTAGATGTGGAAGAAAGAGAGTGTTTGATCTTAGGAAGAAGAAGAAATGGGGAAAGAATTCTATGACACGCTTTTCCATACATTTCCCATATCGAACGCATCTCAATATGAAGTTCCCGTCAAGGAAAGAAGAATGTCAGGAAGAATGGAAGATGATATAAGAAAAGAAGAACAGCTCGATATATATATATATATATATATATATATATATATATACGTACGTACGTATGTATGGATATTCTTGTAAGGGTAGGAAACAAAAGAATTTCGGCTAGAAGGTTTCTGAAGGAAAACAGATCCCGGTCGCATGGCTACGATTACGTTTTCCTTCTCCAGCTCACCCCTTCCCACCAACCCCTTCGACAGCCCTAACTCATTCTCCTCGCTTTTACTCGATCTCTGTGCTTCCCTTAGCCAAGGGCAGAGTGCCAACGGACGATGGTTTAGACCGGTTACTGCACCTGCAGTAAGAACACACAAAGACGTGAATGCACATCTACACGAAGAGTTTGCGCTCGTTAAAATGGTGTTATCGTTGCTGCAGCAACGCCGACGAAACTGTCCGCGAACACATCAAACTCTACTAATCCTCAGCTATAGCATGTAGCGTGTCACTCTCTACAATCTGGTCTTTCTTTCTCGAACTTCCTTCTTTCGTCTGCTTCGTTTGCTTTTGCTTCTTTCGTATCGTCTTTCCATCCAGCTTAACCACCCTCGATACTTTTACGTTCGAACAGACTTTCCAACGTCTTAAACTTTCCCTAAAAGTGACAGTATCCTAAATCGATGAACTTTCGTTGATTTTTCATGTCTCTTTCCTATTTAGCGAAATTTCTTATTCGAATGTTTTCAAGTTTGATGTTATCAGATTCATCAGTTATCAGATTAATGTTTTCTTTTTAGAAGTCGTTTTTTAAATTAACAGTATAAATGCGCCGGAAGCACGATGCTTAAAATTCTTCGCATGCTAAAGGGAGATCTTAAAGGGAATCTCTGTGCAAAAACAAATAAAGAAAACAAGAGAGAGAAAGAGAGAGAGAGAGAGAGAGAAAGGTGGTGGCAGGTGTGTAGAACGTTCATCGGAACGTTCGCACGGCTGGTGCATAAATATGCATTATACTATTCTGTAGCCTTAATTGCCGTGTTAAGAACTGACCTGACCTAACCTACACACCGTTACAACGTGTGCGTCGAAAGATTGGACGATGTTACGAAGGGGCTTCTTACGACACAAAATTCTTATTTCTTTGTCTACTTCTTCGTTGGACTAATTCGAATATATCTATTCAATTATTTATATCTTAACAACAATATTCTATATTTATTCGGAACACTTTGTTCAATCTATCAATCTAAAAAAAGTCGATCTATTTCATAAAGTGTTATCGAATACTTCTATGGCCAACTGTTATGTTCTCGAATAACATTGATTTCAACATGCATTGTATTTATGGAACTACAACGACGACGATGATACGTTCGTTCGTTCGATCGGTATGCGGGATTAGCCACGGCTTTTAATTGGAACTGACAAGCGTAAGTGCGACGAATAGAACGTGATTCGCTTGAAGCTATGAAACGAAGAAAATGTCTGACGATTTTCAATCCTCGATTTCTGACCATATAGGTGTATGTGTGTATAGATAGATATACATATACTCGGAGATAGGACGGAAATGGAAAATGAATTATTGACTTATTTCCGATAAAAAGTCAACGAATGTTGCTCTATCAGTAGCGATATAGAGGATATGTGTAAGTGTTTCATCGATTACTATCACCGAAATTGTCCGCTGAGGATCGATCCATAGTCACGTGATCACGCAGTACAGAGTGCTCCAAATACGGTGATTTCTATACGTAACGTTAGCTCGTAAAACAGTAATCTTAGTTCCTTCGCAAAGATTAGATGTACGTCTCTATTGATAGAATTTCGTCGAAAAAACAAATAATGTTTATACAAACGATGAATCAACCTATGGGTATTTCTACTAATAAGTTTGAGAATGAGTTTTACAGCCTGTCATAGCTTATTTCAACAAAAAATATCTCTATCTTATCGCACAAACTAAAGAATTCGGATATGTATGTAGATTCTGAATATTCCGATGTTCATTACAGAGATTCAGACATTCTTTTATTTTCTTCTTTGGTGAATTCTTGTTGCGTCAGCCCCATAATGGATCTCGAGGTGTCTCTCTCGCTTATCTTCATGCTACGACGCGTACGAGCATGCAAAGGGTGTACCCTTTATTTCCTGTCGTCGCGTGAGCACGTACAGCATACGAAAGACCTACGGGAAGCCGTCACATGCAGCCAGTAACGTTCGTCAGAGTTTACAGAAGTTTTACTACGATTTTCGAAAGAGAAGATTACAAGATGGAAAGGAAAAAATTCATTTTACTTTATGAAATATTTAAAAAAAAAAGGTCGAATCATCTCGGCCTCTTCGACGAAGAGGGTAAGCCATTTTACCGATAATCCTTGAAAGCTTAATCTCTTCGAGAAAGAGAAAAGAGAGAGATCAGTAAGAGCGAGGAGAGAGAGGGAGAGAGAAGGAGAGTAAAGAAGGATCACTGTTAAGCCTATCTATCTCAATACCTCCAATTTTTCAAGCTATCGGCGTTCATGCGAAAAGAAGAGAAGAAGACAAAAGGTGGTTGATAAAGAAGAAAGAAATTTTTCAACCGCTATTAATCAAAATGTTTCGAGCTTTAGCTGAGTGCGTCTATACAAATATACATACATACGTACTCGTAGTCATCAACTATTTATCCAGCAGAGCAAATATTTGTCTTATCCGTGGATCGTCAAAGGCCGTTAGGAGGGTTAGATGAAAGAGAAGAACACACTTACTAGATGTACGTACGTATGGTTTGCGTAGAACCAAACGTCGCGACCCCTCCAAACTTCGTATGCACCCCTTTCCACTCCCCCTCTTACTATTCATTCGTATTTCTCTATAACGCTTCGTTCGTTTGACCTGGCCCAGGAAAGCCGAGGACTCATCGAGCAAACTTCTTCTTGCTTTTCAGGACGACCCTCTCTAGTTTTCAAACGTCATCGTATATCGTCGCCGCTTAACCGAGTAATTTATTGCGACTATCTTTACTCACCTCTTCCTATTTCTGTTAAAAATGTTCTTATATACTTTTATGTTCAGACCTATATAGCACATATCTATATAGCCTAGATGGTCGATATTATCAGCAATCTGTCACAGAACGAAATTCTAGAGTTTAAGCAACCACCGTGATTCCCGAGAAACTACCTTACCCGATTCACCTCTTGTATCTTTTATTCTCTTTTCTCGCAAAAATCATCTCCTCGAGCGAACGTTCCTCGATGGCATACTTTACGAGCCAATAAAGTTGACAATAAATCGACGAGAAATTTCGATCCGTACCTACGCTTTTGACGAGGAAAGACGAAAAGGAATTGAGAATGGCGTCGGAAGAACATTTCGTTTTATATTTCTCATGTTCTTTTCGCTTTTCTTTTTATTGCAACAAAAAAATAATAAATTAGGCGATTTTAGTACGTTTCTAAATGTGATTTTCGCTACGATCGAAATGGAAGTGAAAAGAAAGGAAATAATGATAACTTTTTATCTGGAAATTGAATTTCCTTCGAATATAATTTTACTTCGGTTGTTTAATGATCTGAATCCATTCTCGATGAGCTCCATTTAAATTGAGATCATGTATTGCAAGCAAGTTATTTCGAAGTTTATTATTTACGAGACTTTCATCGTTTATACGGTCGATGACGATCGCAAGTGAACGATATAATTAGAGCGATGTAGTACAACGAACATCGACGATACGTTCTGTAAATTTTTGTTCTAGAGACATCGTTTCCATTTACGAATTTGTGAATGTACATGTATGTGTGTGCGCGCGTGTATATGCACCTGTATCTCCATTTAATTATTCTGGTTTTATTATCGAATGTAAAAATCTAATTAAAATTTTTTTATAGTATATCGCCGGGATTGCTTATTTTTTACAGTTTCTTTTTTTTAATTGTTGAGCTATCATTCTGTAGACGAGTAGAAGTTTCATTCTCCGAACTTACGAGCGTTTTAATTCCCTTCTTTCGTTATTCTTTACCTTTCCTCTTGCTCTTATATGAGATATTTTTCGTGGGTGTATAAGAGATAAAGTAGAGACGGAAAAAAGGCAATTAATGAAAAATATGGAGGAACGAAACGAACTTGTTCTATAAATTTGAAAAAAATATGAGAATAATTTATACATAATTGGACTTTTTTAACAATGAGTACTAGAACCAATGATTAAATAAATTGTATTTATATTCTTGGAAAAAATTTATCTAAAATTAAAGGAATTTCATGAAAATAGTATAAATTTTTTTTATCACTTAGAATTTTGCTACGAGAGCAGAAGAAAAGTTGTTTCCGTAGTAGAAAAGAAAAATTTCGTTTTATTGAATTAACCATATGCAGATATCTACTTGTGTGTATAAACACTTTGGCAAAAGGTTCCATTTTATAAAGAATATTTCTTTTGCTGCAGAAGCCTTCCTTTTTTATCGAAGAATTTTCACGGTAATTTATCCAAGAGTTGTGGCACAAAAGGAACGCATTTTTGAGCGAGTTAAATGCAGTTCGCTTTACAAAAGATGGTTTCGAATCAAATTGAAAGAAGTTCATGGTTGAGAGAATTTCTATAGTTACGGAATTACAGAGAATAGTACGTGATGGGTATTTTCAAAAAAGGGAAAAGAAACAAATAAAACTGGAAATAAAAACTGAATATGAATAGGCAGAATGTATTATTTTGCTTAAAAAAAGAAAAAAGGAAAAAAAAAAGGAACAAACAGAAAGAGAGAAAATGAGAAAGAAAGAAAGTGAGAGATAGAAAAATCAAATTATAAGTTCTTCCGCGAAAGAAATTAATTGAATAAAAAATGGCGTCCGATATGCCAAACTCCATGCTCTTTCTCTTGCGTTGATGATTTTTAAAGAAAGTGTGAATATCAGAGTTTCGTGTATAAATATTAAATATTCTTTTTTTTTCGTTTTTTATACTATTAACAGTAACAGAAAAATATTTAACAAGAAAAATGTATATTAACTGCATCGCTATTGGGTTTGGTGAACAATGGACGCGGTGTAAAAATTTAATTGAAATTCCTCTCGGAAACATCGTTCGCATAGTTATACTTGAAAAATGTGTAATATCGGATACGAGAGTATAGCTGGATCAAACATTGCTAGAATGTCAAACAAATTCATCAAAAAGTTGACCAAAATTCGGTATATAGATATATATTTCTGTTTTTACGGTCCTTTCATAATTTTTTGTCAAACACGATGTATTGCATTTTCAGCTCTCAAAATGCAGTGCAATAACTAGAATATTCGTATCTATCTTTTGATATCGCATATGTCAATATTCTTTTGTGGACATTGTTCTATACGCTTTTGCAAGATGGCGATATAGAAAATTCATTCGATGGGACAGATATACATACATATTTTGAAAGGAGAACGTTTCTCGTATAATTGTGCGTAAACGTGTCCTTATATAGGGTGTGCCAATGAAAATCCGGTTCCTGAGATGCCTACGAGAACAGGTACTAGTTTTTACGAGAACTCGCCTTGTACGACATTCTTCCTCGGTGGAAGATCGGGTTCTACCGAAGAAGCAATCACGAAGTCACTTCTCGCGTTGAGTCGTAAAGAAAACTTCGTAAAACTTGTGATCCTTTTGCAATCCTCATTGAGTGCGCTGTCGAGAAGCATAGAAAGAAGTGGAAGATTAATTGTACGTCTTGTAAATAAAACAAAAAAAAAAAATAAAATGAAATGCACCGGACAAACCTCTATGCTACACTCCATCGCATTTACCTCCAAGATATTCGCTTAAATGCAATTTTCAACTATTTCGAACTAAAACAAGTAAGCAATTTCTTTAGAATCCTATTTTCAAAGGACTCGTTATAATTTTTTAATCGTAATGTTAACATAAGGAGATACACAAGGTTCCACGTTATCACGAAACCAAACGAGATACCAAGTATGCCAGACCTTTGACTGCTCTCATCCTGAAAGCGAGTCCCGTTTTTCTCGTGTAGTTACGTACAAACACATACAAATGTTTAAGTACACGCACGTTCGTGTACCGTACGTGCCAATGCACACGATGCACGAAACCACTTCGATATGTTATATACATATGTATTGTAAATGCGCACGCGCACACGATATCCTTGTCTTGAGATACACATACGTACTTGGAAACTGGAAGTTCAACGCGCTGCTTAAGCGACGATTAAGCATCATAAAGCGAAAACGTGTCCCAGCTTCGCGAGCATTCACGTTTAAACGGTGCTCTGGGTATCTTATGACGAGCTTTACACACCGGGTGGCATATTTCTTCCACGTCACAATCTAATCGAATTTCGCGAGCTTTTCATGTTAACACGAGATACTGGATGATCAATGAGCTATCAATTTTAATTTTTTGATATTTATCGTAAAAGTATGATTTTTTTATGAAACGTATCATAAAGATTTAACTTTTCTCATGATAAAAGAATAAATAAATCATTCGTTTATCACTCTTATCCAGAAAGTATTGGATATACTAATTCTTCTTTTCATAATTTATTGATTTATACAAAGGTATCTATTTAATTTTGAACCGAAATAAACTTCATACATTCACGCTGATCAAAAATCAAAAACCTGTAGATCTACAGATAAGAGGTAAAACATTTTTTTATATCAGCATAGAAAAGGATCAAAAGATAGAGTTCGCAAAAATACATGGAATTAGATGACCGATAAGAGAGAGAGAGAGAGAAAGAGAGAGAGAAAAAAGATGTTTCCTTCGTCGATTGCGGAATCTCGTGGGCGCGAGAAGCGAGCGAGATTACAGAGAGAAGTATTCACTGAAGTCTCCGCCCAATCGGCTATCTTTCTATCAAGTCCGATTAGGATCTTAATTAAGAATCGTATGTATCTAAATTGCGATCGTGGCTTAGCCGAAAGAGATAAATGAATGAATGGATAAGTGAATGCAGAAAAAAGTACAGAAAAAAGAAAGAATGAGAATATAGGAGAAAGAGAGAAAATTTTATACGATATGAATTTTAGGAAAGTAAAACACGTAAACATATAATTTTCACGATAAAACAAATGTGAAACCGATATATACGTAATGTTCTTAATGAAAAAAGCAGCCAAAGGAGAGAATGAATAATTCATTCGATTCGCGCTATTCGCTTTCGGTGAGCAGAATAATAGTAATGGTTGACGTCGTCTCGCGCTCGGACAACCACGAAGATATCTCATCGACGTCGCGAATAAAGCTTCAGTCTTTGTTAACGCCGTTAAAACTCACTGGACCGTAGAAAGACTCGTCGTCGCGTTGGTAAGTCCCGTTCGACGATGACGACACTTGGAAATTCAAAGTGTTTGCCGCGCCAGCGAACTTTGCTCGTTCGTGTTCGTCCACTTCGACGTGAGTAAATGCGAAAGATCGAGTAAAAAGGAAACTGCAAAGTAAGAAGGTCTATGAGGAAGGTCTATGAGTATAATCTATAAGGGTCTATGAGAAAAAGAACGTTAGCAAAAGGAAAAAAAAAGAAAAAAAAGAAGAAAAAAGAAAAAGAAAAAAATAGCTCGAAAAATATTTATATATTTATATGTACGTATATATGAGCGGCTAAAATTTTTGTATATTCTATTCAAATTTTATGTATATATATATATGTGTGTGTGTGTATATATATATATATTATATATAGGATGTATGCAAATATATACATATATCGATCTAGATCCGCATAATTCGTGAACAATTTACATGGAAATTCGGTACGTATTTCCGTCCGCTGCATAGTTCGGGGAAATCAAATTTGGATGGACGTGAAATGTCACGAGTCCCTTCGAAAAAGTCGTTTTCCCTTCTCTTTCCTCATTTTTTGTTCTGAAATTCTGGACAAGGTTTTCGAAACGAGAACGTCTGCCTCATTAACGTCTCTCTTTGTTATCGCGATATTACTTCGTTACGTTCGCCAAAGGAATTTTTTTTTGTCTATTCGTTCTCTTCGCATGCGTCATTCAGAAAATTTCACGCGAACAATAACGCAATTATTCGTACTCCGTATGATGAATAATTTCGTAACTAATATAACTTTATCGCATATCCAAAATAATGTGAGTAACAACCATTGATGTATAAACCGATTTATTGTTAGAAATGTTAATAATAATATTTAGAAATATTATTTAACATGTCGGCAGATAACTATTTTAATCTCCGGTTAATTATAATTCGAAAACTATATTAAATCAACAAAAATGAACTAAATAATTGAATATAATTTATTTATTTCCAATATATCTATATCTCTATATCAAATGATAATAGGTACTTGAAACCGTTAAAATCGTCGATCTCTGCATTTTTTTAAGATATGAAAATTCGAATCGAAGGCGCAACAAGAGAATTATAATCGACGTATTTTCAAAGTAGAATGTCGAACATGACCCCGAGCAAATTTTAATTAAACGCATAAGTAGAACACCGAAATCAGCACGAATCGATCGGACGTGGTTAATCGGCTCGATGCTCTAGAAAGAGCGACGAAGAGAGAGAAAGAAAGAGAAAGAGACAGAGAGAGAGAGAGAGAGAGAGAGAGAAAGAGACGAAGGGAGGAAAGGAAGAGAAGAGATAAAGGAAGTATCGTCTCGAGGACAACACGAGTAACTCGTATTAGAATTGAGATCACGAGGCACCTCACTTTTTTTTTTTAAGACGAGTAGGCTATTTTTTCCTCTTCTTTTTCTTTCAATTACGAATATCTTGCAAAGTACAAATAGGGATCAATGCCAAACGTAAAATAAGAATTTATAAAAATATAAAAAAAAAGAAAGTAGAAAGAATCGTCATTATTTTTTGTTTATCAACGCTCATTGTCATCGTATCGAGAATTATCGCTGTCCTATCAGGTTTTCAATTTACTCAAAATTTTCTAAACCTACTATCATTCTATGACTTTTAAGAAAAGTTCCAACATAAAAAATTTTTTATTTGCTTAATCTCATTGTTAACACGTACAACCATTAAAAAATTTTATTTCATTTGCGATAAAGTGATTTAGATTTTAAATACATATAAGTACTTGCGAACAAGGAAATACAAAACGTTCTTTTGGATTTTTCCTGTTTTTTGATTAATCATAGTGCACAAAAGAATTGCGAAGATATTTAGACTGATTCATATCGTGTATATTTACCATCCGCGCCACGATCATATTAAAAGATAAAATTACGTCGTATCAATATAGTACATTGGATCGTGAGATATCATAAAAAAATTTTTATCTGTATCTTTTCGTACGTATGCTTTTATCTAGAGTTAATTTTGTGGATTTCTATCGAATGAAATTTACGTTCCAACATGTGCTCTTAGTTTACTGATCATAAATCAGTACATGAGTTATACAATTGATTGGTATCATCTTACAGAATTGGCTTGAAACAATAAAAATATATTTCTGTACGTTTTCTTCTTTTTTAAATCATTTTTCGTTATTATTCATTTCATAACGTTTTTCATTATAATTCTATGTAGTATTACATAGAGCGAATAAAATAATACAATGCATAAGCTTGTTACATATCAAAGGTTTTCTATTTTTTAACTTAATAACCTTGATTCTGACCACATCCTAATCTCTTTTCCTACTACTTCGTATATAAACACACATCGCTGTATATCAATTCGCAAGTGATTAAATCTTTACCTTGAAGAATAATCTAACTATCCAGCGAGTTTAAATGCTCACAAAGAAAATTTCTTTATTTTACTGATACTAACAATATCCAGGAAGAACATTGAACGAACTAAATTGCGAAGAAAATAATTCAAGAATGGTTTTGCATAACCAGTGCAATATGATTTCGATTTCTAATTTACAACGAACATTCTCGTTCGATCGTGGAGACTTTCTTTGCAAAGTTCACGCATACGATCCCCTATATAATTGAGCGAGGGTGGAAACGAGACCGAGAGAGAGAGGGAGGAGAGAAGAAAAGAAAAGTAAAGTATGCAATTGTGGACTCTCACTCACGCCATATGTACGATATACATGCGATGACGAGTCGCCATATGTATATGTGCGATTGATTCGACGGGAAAAAAAAGAAACAGAAAAAATACTCTGCGGTTCCTGCTTAAATAAAGTGATAAACTCGTTAATCGTAAATATTCATTCAGAATCAATAAACTTTCGATTTTGTTCGATTTTCGGATTTGGAAACAATTTTATTATCAATAACTCGTTATTTTATATACGTAAAATATAACAAGAAAACTATAACTTTATACATATATGGATAAATAGATATAGATAGATAAATAGCGAGTTCTTGATAATAAAACTATAGTTTCTTTCGTTATCATATCTTTTTTACAATTCTTATTTCTTTGAAAGAATAGGAATGAGAAATAATAACAGTAAACAGTAGTACAATCGTATAGCAATATAGTAATATTACTACTATCATTATAGTAATAATACTACTACTTATCACCTTTCGTTTTATATACATCGAACAGCTATTTCCTTTCCATTTATCGAGTAGCAGCTAGTGAGTTTAACGACATTGCAAGAGATAAGCGGAGATCGCTTCTTTCACCCCTCCTCCTCTCTCTTTCTCACTTTATTTCTTTCTTTATCAGTTTTTTTTATCGAAGATTCAACGAAGAACGAGAGAAAAGCCGATCATTTCGTGCCAATAAATAAGAATCTCTTTGTCTCTAGTTACTTCTCTTTAATCAATTCTTTCTTTTACACTGAGTCACGTATCTCCTTTTATCAAACGCATTTCTCATGAATTTCGAAGATATTCAACACGTACGATGAATTTTATAAAGGGAATTCTGTAATTCTTAATGAACGCAGTAAAAAATATTATAAGAGAAAATGTCGGATAAACGCAACAAATTTTATCTAGTGGAAATAAAGAAAGATGCTTTGTAATGAAAGAATATCTTTTCAATCTTACGTTTCCTTGACATAGTTTTGAGCTTCTCTCACGTCTTATAATCATAAACATGATTACGAAAACGAAAAAGTACGTCTTGATAATTCAAATAAAATTCTATGATCATCAATCGAGCGTATTCTATCAACATTGAATCGAAAGATCGCATTCAATCAGATTAATCAAATAACTAGGAGTTAGGATCGACGTGTATAGCTATTCCTGTGACGATCGATCGGCGCTAATTAAGGTGAACGCGCTCAGAGAGGACAAAGAACGGAGATAAATCCGTTCGGCACGGGTGGAGAATGCGCGTGATTCCTGCGAAAAGGACGAACGATTGCACGAGAACACTCGAGGTAGCTTTTATCTTTTTCTCATCCTTTCTATCTTCTTCGTATCTTCGTAGAATAAAGGGAAAGAGAGAGAAGGAGATAGACAGACGGACAGACAGACGTAGTCAGAGAATAGAGAAGGCTGAATTTACTACGTCTTTTGTGCGAGAGTCGAAAATCGATCGAGTGAACGACGAGTTGTACATATCTACAGGTAGTAAGCATTATTCATCGACGATCGAATGTCTGTGAAAAAAAGTGAGTTAAGGGAGTGTGTTGTGAGTGAGATAGAAAGATAGATAGAGAGAGAGAGAGAGAGAGAGAGAGAAATAGAGAGGGAGAGAGAGACTACAAAGCACCCTTTTCCGGTAGATAATGGTAATAAAATCGAATCGAGCTGCCGCAACAGGAAAAGCTAGGATATTCAGGCAGATTCACTCGTAGCCACATGTCGGAAACGTTTGCCAGTGGCAGTGAATGACAGGACGAGATAATAAATTTTTCGTCAATCCACGTAAATCGAACTAGCTTCGCTGGCCTTAAGTTAATATCGTTACTATCGGCGATCCAACTAGACATTGGCAATATTGGCAATACGAATTATCGATTTCTACTTTCCTCGATTATAGACGATTAAAGATTAATAAGAATTTTTATTCAGTCGCTTTTTGTTATTTTATTATCGGCACAGTTCTGCGTATAAGTTAATCTTTGTAATAATTCTCTTTTATATAATTTTTACAGTTTTGTTTTGATATATTTTAAAAGAAACAGACTTTTCTCTTTATATACAGTGGATTAAATTTTATAAAATATCAGAGTATAATCGGTCCAACAATTCCATAAATTATTTCACGATTAAATACAGATTATACAATTAGTAATTAAAAGATATGAAAAATCATTTATAATCTATAATTGATATTCATTTTTAACCATCGGCACGCTCGCAAACGAGAGAAACCAACGAGTTAATGGAATATTTGCCATTAATCTTTAATTAACAATCTATATACGAATCGTTGCAATTCGAAACCTGCAACAACGTCGTTTAAGAAGATCATTTTGCATTACATTACGTTTTCGCGATCAAACGGAACAGAAGTATCGGACGATAGAAGATGCGTCAACTGATTAAGAATGATCCATACCGTTAGTAATGCCGTTACGCGTCGTGTGTTCCAAAGAACAAGAGAAAAAAAAGTAACGTTTATCAGTGCATATCTAATCACGATATATCGTTGTACTTATTTATTTACAGATATTTTTATGACTAAATACAAAACAATAAATGGAAGTCTCGATAATATATAATAGAAGAAATCGTCGATATTTTTAAAATACTTTCTATAAAATTTAAACGATTATTCAATTGAAACAAAAAAGAAAAAGAAAGAAAAGAAATTCTATTCTTTGAATGAATTTATTAAAAACTGTTGTCATCTTTATTAAAGTAATTGAGAATTTCATTCATAAGTAATATAAACGAATATACATAGTTCTCACTTAAGTTACACGACAAGACGATTTACGATTAACACAAACAGGAATAACTACATGGATAGTTATCTTTGAACTTTCTTCATTATCAGTTTCACGACCGGATTCAAGTGCTATCCTATTCATGTTTCGAGAGAAACCTAACTGTCCCTACTATAATTTATCGCATTTCCGGGAAGATCGTAGTGACGTACGTGCAAACATATCACGATTATCTAAATTAAATTATGCTTTCGTAAAGAAATACAACATTTCATTTTACAAATCCTTTACAACATTTGTTCATGTTTTGTTTTTCGATCGTTTTACGTAAAATTAATTTACTTTCGATGATATGGTAATTTGATTTTTTTTTATTTTATATCAAACACATTATATGTAGCTCTTGATTACTCAATAAATGTAGGTATATTAAAAAAATAAAATAAAAAAATATTCAGAGAATTTTTATACATACATACATACATATATTTTTTAATTTCATCCGAGGATGGTTTTTATAGCTTCAGAACTGAAATTAAAATTATATTGTAAAGAGAGAAACACAGTTTTACTGGAGTAGCCATCAAAGGACGAGAGATCGGGCGTGTATTCATCGAAACGCTCGAATAATCCAACTCGTGCTCCATTTCTACGGGAGAAAGTCCCGATGGACGTGAGCCGAGTCGTTGATTTCGAACCCGATTGATATTTGCGCGCAGACGTCATTCGAAAATAAATTCATTGACGAGCAGAAAAGTCGATTCGTATTGCCAGGAAAATAGTGTGTCTCTATGAGAGAGAAATAGAAAGAAAGAAGGAAAAAGAGAGAAAGAGAGAAACAGATACTCTTGAACATCTCTACTGGATGATGACGAACACACTATGTCGTCCACTATCAACTTCCTGCTAGACGTGAACGATACAAGAGAGAGAGACATGATATTCTCTCTTTCTTTTTCACACTCATGCTTCTACCACGCGTACGGGTCGTTGATCCGACTAAGAGAGCATCGTGTTCAGTTATCACAACGGACTTTTAAAATAAAATTCAAATAAAGAGTAAAGGAAAGCAAAGGAAAAAAGAAAGGGAGAGAAAGAAAGAAAGAAAGGAGAAATTTTTAAGTCTTGCAAATATAGTTGTGGTCACATGATTCCCGCTGGATGAATCGCGCAAAAAAGTAATGTATGTATATGTATATATATGTGTGTGTATATATATATATATGTATATGTATATACATTCGACCGGTTCTCTCTTTCTTTCTTTCTCTCCCTTCGAAGAGTCCCATAAGGCTGATGCACTTGTCTCGACGCTGCAGACGAAAAAAAAAGAGAGCTAACGGCTTGACTATCCAGAAGAAGAAAGAGAAAAGATGCAGGGAGAAAGAGAGAAAGAGAGAAAAAGAGAGAGAGAGAGAGAGAGAGAGGGAAAGAGAGAGAGAAAGAAAGCAAATCTGTCGAATACCAATGCGTGAAAGTAAGGCGCTTGAAAAGTCGAGATAAAATTTTTATCATATGTGAATGATTATTTATCGATTCGATACGAAATTACTTCGAATTTAAAATCCCCGTACGATGATATTACGTATTTCGATTGTATAATATAAGAAACGTAATGTAATTATTAAGAAATTTATCTGTCTGTAAAAATTTATTACGTCAAGAATGTGAATGTTTGTCGTGAGAGATCGACAAACGATACGATTTCGCGTAAAGCAATTGACGGATATCTGGTTCTTTTGAAACTGGATCAAGCATTAACTTTCTGGATCCTGTGTCCCGATTGGAGTAAAGGTTAGTTACGTGAAAGAAAGAGAGGAAATACCAACGATAAAAGAGCTGACACTTTCTTTTTTTGCATTTTTTGTTTAAAATGCTACATAATTTTAAAAAAAGATATATATATATATATTTATTGAAGAAAACGTTTGTTTTTAGTACTCTCGTATATGAGATCAATCGAAAGTCGATACATTCCTATTTATTATCATTCCAATCGTTCTTTCCTCGTCGTTGCAATGATTCGTTATCCGATTACTCAACCTGTATATACAAACGTGTTGCTAGGTCGAATGTATACTCAAGATATCTAAATATGGCGTATTGGATATAGCCTCTAAATAATTTTTTTCTTCGTCGACATGATATAATAATAATGATATTAACAATAATAGTTATAATTAATATTAATAATAATAAATAATAAATAATTATAATCGTAGTAATAATAATATATTCATATACAAATTTCTTTTACGAATGTGAATTGTAAATAAAATTTACGTAAATGGAATCGTCGTATTTATAACGATCAAATGAAAATTTGTTTATTTTGAACGTGTATGTGTGTGTAAATGAAACGTAACTCGGAACAAAGAGAACCATTAGTCGAAAAAATAAAGAGAATTCAATTCGTACAACAGCGAAGTTATCTATTTTATTAATAATATAGTCAAGAGAAAAATTACGAATTCGTATCGTGGATGAAAATTCCTTCAAAACGTATCGATCGATTTTCTCGTTGGAAATGATGAATATCTTTGAGAATGAATATTAGTTTTATATAAAAACACAGTACGAGACAAAGACTATTTCATTTTTATCGAACTACGGAAGGTCGCTTGACAGCGATCTGTTTACCAACAAGCTGCCGGCCATTTTCCCGCGGCCCTGGCGGCGCAGGGCGTAACCGTGCTCTTCTAGGAGTCCCTATATGTTCATCTACTCTTTCTGAATTTACAAGACGCATATAAGCTTCAACGAGGAGAAGGTTCTATATTTTTCGCGTGAACGGAAGGAGACAGAGTAGAAAATGAATAGGGAGACGATGCGCGTGCGAAGATAGTGTTGCTCGTCTGACGATGTACGTGTCGTGCGTGCGCGCGAAAGAGAGAAAGAAAGAGAGAGAGAGAGAGAGAGAGAGAGAGAGAGAGAGAGAGAGAGAGAGAAAGGGATGAGTGGAAGGGGAAAGGACGAGACACAAAAAGAGAAAGAAAGAGAGGGACGAAAGCAGACTAAGGGAAAGACAGAGAAAGAGATAGATAGATATGTATATAATTATAATTCGATTCACCTTCCGGATATGCCTGTTTACTCTGAATAAAGTCGATGAACATGTTGGTGACGTTGTAGAGCTGTCCCATTCCTTTGGGATTGAACTTGGTGGTGGCGTTGTAGGGTAGTCCTGTAGTGTTGACGGTGGTATAATTGACGGCTTGCGAGGCCATGATATCATTCAACTGCCGATCGAGATCCTCGCTGATCACTCTCATACGATTGGCCAGACTTTCCTGTGAGAAAGACGGCTGTGAAGTTATAAGAATAAGGATGACGATTGTGCCAATGGCAACGCGAAACGAGGGATGAAAAGGAGCATCGCGAGCGTTCGCCCGAAGGCCACAGTCGCGAAAACCACCGAAAACCATCGCTAATGAAGCGACTTGCGCCCGGGACGCGTCGCTACCGACTGCTCGACGCTCGCTTCGCGCCGACCGGCGGAACGCCGAAACACGGAACGCTCCCCCCTCTCCTTCCATTACATTTGCCACGCTTCGGTTCCATTGTTCCGCTCGTTCGTTCGCGTTCCAACGTGCGCCATCTAGTTACGTTGTTTCCTTCCTTACTAACCGGTCGAAATTTGTACACTAGTTATCATATTTATAGAATTCACGAAGTGGTTAATGAAACATCGAATATAATAATTTTATTAATGTTATATTATCGATTTTATTAAAACTAGGAAGAAACATATAATTCTAAGTAATTCGATAGTATCGTTATACATATTGTCATATTGCGTGTATAAACATGTATCTTGAATTTGAAATTTTTTTTTAAATATTTTTTTGTTTGTTTATTTTTCATAGGATCTTACAAGTATGAAAAAATTTTAAATAATTATTATATTACGTATCTTCTACCGAAAGATATTACATTCTTTTCTTTATATATACTTGGCGTTAGTCGCTATTATACTCCAATTATCTCAATGATAGACCATCGTGATGCTGCATTACGTATTTCTCACATAATAAAGACGCAACACACCGTGGAAAGGGAAAGCATGTCTGTTAAGCATTACCGTCATCGTAGTCCCACGTAAATTAGTGTGAGAACGAAGAAGAAGACTGTAAACTCGGTTGCCGTTTTAAAATGAATACGTCACTCAATTTCTTTATTGTTTAAAGAATTCATCTGTACTTCATTCTCTAACAAACGGATGCTTGAATATTATACAAAGGAATATCTTGAATCAAAGAAACGAAACGAAACGAAACGAAATGAAATAAAATGAAAAGAAACGAAATGGGAATACGTGCTAATCATTTTTGCTCGAATTAATACCATTGCGATAGGATTATAACCCATTTTCAACGAAACGTTAAAAGTAATTAATTTCCGATCTATAGACACCGACTCGAGTGTTTCTTTCATGTACATTTCTTTACGCTCGAACGTGTAAGCTTTCACAAAGGAATCTGCCTCGCGGACTCATTAAATCGAGCGTGGAGGAGAGATCCTTTTTCATTAAAAGCAATACTGCATAATTAAGAGAGAAAAGCAGTTTTACGACTTCTAAAATAAATTCATCAATCGAATTTCGATCGATAAGCTTCTCTTCTAATATAAAATCTATCAAAATTGATCCTACTTCGATACTCGAATAATTGTTTATAAAAATAGTATGTACACGTAATACAAAACGTCGTTTTTTTCTGTCTCTTTCTTGATTCCTTTTTTTAAAAGACAAGAAATCATTTTGAGAAAACAATAAATGCCAAAATTTCGCTGGCTCGCGTAACTTTCAGGGCACGTTCTCCTCGATTTCCGAATTCAGTCGATGCGTGACACATTGGGAACTCTGAATCCGGGTCGCGATATCCGAAAGTACATTTCGATTCTTCGTACGCCATTGTCTCTTTTTTCTTTCGCCTTCGTCAGAAGTAAACCGTTCGAGCGACGAACTCGATTCCCATTCGCAAGAGATTACCACAATCTTTTCTCTTTCCTACCTAACGATTGTAATCCACCTGGCTTACTCAAATATGAATTTATTTCTTCTATTTATACTATTCTTTCGTGTAATTAATTTTATTTTTTGATTGATCACTCTTTTTAAATATTCGTGACAAAGGGCAATGTAATTAATTGTTAAAAAAAAAAAAAAATTACATCAGAAAAGTACCTTTATCTAAAAATATTATAACGGCCTTAGCAATGACATGGAGAACACTTTTGTTTGCTTATTATCTCAAAACGTCGATAGTTCATCGATCGTGAAATATGTTATCGAAATTTAAATAAACA
Source organism: Vespula pensylvanica (assembly GCF_014466175.1). Lineage (NCBI taxonomy): Eukaryota > Metazoa > Arthropoda > Insecta > Hymenoptera > Vespidae > Vespula > Vespula pensylvanica. The sequence goes on along the minus strand of NC_057692.1, from coordinate 6,857,512 downwards.
TATGAAGTTCGCAAACATAAGGCGAAAATCGTATAATGGCGAACGAAAAAAGAAAAAAGGTGAAAAGAGGGAATTAAAAATTAGGACGTTATATGTAAGTACTTATATACGTGGGATTTGAACGATGAATTTTTAGTGGAATTCGAGAAGACAGACGAAATGCAGCGAGTTGGAAACTGCATCTGAAAATAGTCGAGAGACGCTCCAGACATAGACGGCTGAGTTTAAAAGCGGGATAAAACTAGGCTACATTCCGTGTTACCGTCGAAATGCGTGTTAGCATACCATATGTCATTCGTATGCTATAGTCGTCGTTACTTAACGTAATTATTTTATTTTCCTATGAGTCTCTTAATGGTATACATCGTAAGCCTCGTCAACATTTTAAATTTAATACGAATAATCGAGAAAGTAAAGTTTTCTTAATGAAAAGTAAGCGGACGCTATTATTATCTCTATGGAACTATGTACGTCTACGAAAATAAATACAAACTTAATGAAAATAAAGAATGAACTTGATAATAAATAGCGTGAGAAGGTATGACGGTTAACGATAATAATAAAATAGAAAAAAAGAAGAACAAAATAATAGCTTTCTAAACTACCAAGAAACGTAAATTAAGAGGCGGATTTACTGGTTTTAATTAAAGGCTTAGGCAATTCTTTGACGCTTATGCTTTCGTCGGATGTAACGTTAGGCATTTCCAAAATGGACGACAATTCTGGATTTTCTTCGGAATTTAACCAGTAATTTGTTCTGCAAAAGGATCGTCCATATAAATCGTTCAATTAAGACACAGATATAAAATTTATTAATACTATAAGAAATATAAATACCTTTGTAAACTGTTCAAAGTTGTGACACTTTCGATGTTTTCGGAAAAAGCTCCGTCGAGATCGTCGTCGATATAACTCTTAGCGGGATCATTGATCACGATCGTAGGAGTCGTTATAAATTTATCGTCGTCATTTTGAATCACGTGAGCTTTCGTAAATACATCGGTGAAATTCAATGCGACAATGGTTTTGTTTTCTGTCAGAATTTCTTTCGTCCCATTGTAAATAACATCGTCCTTCACAAGACGGTGATCATGTTTAGAGATATCATCTTCCATTTTCTCGGGGTAACGATGCAAAACGTTTTTATCGTAATAGTATTGTCCAGGTTTTCCTTCGTTTTGTCGAAGTTCCAATGGTCTTGGAATTTCTTTATTGATTTTATTTTCTGGTCTATAACCGGTAGTTCCAGAATGTCGAACTGTCTCGATACTTTCGGTGACAATGGTAACACTTTGTATTTTTGTCGGCCGTGAACTTTTACTATTGTTTGGAATTTTTGTCAACTCTTGTATAGGAACAAGTGGAATTGGTTTTCTTTGGTAAGAGATATCTTCGGTGTTTTCGATAGGTTTGTTCGTTGGATCGTTCAACGGATTTGTTTGATAAAATGAATAGCTGGTTGATCTATTTGGTTTTACGGTCGGTCTTTGCTGATAGCTAGTCTCTTTTGATAAATCCGCTTGGTATGATGGAACTTTCGTCCAACTAAGATTGCTTTGAACGATCGTAGGCGTTTTAATTGGACTTTTCTGATACGAAGGTTCTTCATATAGTATAGTAGAATCGGGTCTTTTGGTCGGTCTTTGCTGATAAGATGGAATATCGGTCCATTCGCTGGGATTACTTAGGATTGGATTTTTTATGGTTTCTTCTTGATAAACCTGCACATTCGGTAGATTTCCTGAGCCATTTTGGTCATTTGGTTTGTTCAGCATAATAGGGTAGGATGTATCGAATGGTTTCTCATTATAAATGTCAGGATCATTTTCGTTATGTGGTCTATTTATTGGTCTATTCGTATGAATATTTGTTTCTTGAGGATTATTGTAAGGTCTGCTCAAAGAAGTTGCAAATCCGTCATCTTCCTCAACATTAGTCGAATATTTCCAAATTTCTGATTCGTCTTTGTTAGAAGGTTTGCTACTAGATTTATCTTGATCATGATTGTAATACATCTGTCCAGAATGTATATTCTCATCTTTTATGGCACTTGATGCTTGATGAGGCCAGTACTCCGGTCTGTTGTTCATATTCCCATTGTACTGTGAATGAGGATTTGTAATACCATCTGAACTTAGTCTCTGTGCATAAGACTGATAGCTCGATTCGAACTGTGGTTTAGTTTTTATCCAGGGAGGTGGACTTGCTTCTTGATAATGTTGCACCGTAGATAGTTTATTGTAAGAAGGATTGTAATAACTCGAATGACCTTCGTCCTGATGGATGGGTCTTTGCGTAGTTTTAAATTGTTGGGTGTGCATGTAGTAGGTGTATAAAGTTGGTCTTGGACTTGTAGGAGAAAAGTTATCATAAATGATATCCTCGGGTGTATAATTTGGTCTGTAACCATAATTCAAAGGATTTGGATTGTTAGGATCGTCGTAAGAATATGGTACGTATGGTTTTCTGTTTTGTGAACTTCCAGATCTTTCAGGAATTACAGTTGGTATTGGTTTTGAAGGAGGTCTGTGAATAGGAATATTAAATGATCCTTGATCATACGATAATGGATTATATTGTCCATTAGTTTGATAATTGAAATATTCCGGTCTCGGAACATCCTTGTGACTTTGAGTGGTCGTTTGTATTTGAATGTACGAACCATAAATTGCATCGTTAACGAAGACGGGCGAATTCACTGCATTATTCTGGACGACTATAGTAACGTTGTCGGATGGACCCAAAGGTTTTTTCACGATGATTCTATTATGCTGATTGATATTAGCCTTAAAAGGTTTTGTTCTTTGAGGTAAAGCCTTCGTTTGTTCTTTCGTGTTGATTTTAACATTTTCTTTGGTCGCTTCTTGTCTCAGACTTGTAACAGACTTGCTGGTTGTACTACGAACTCGATCAGTTCTCTTTCGATCTGATAATTTTATATTACCCGATCCACTTCTTTGTTCCGGTGGTTGTTCGGTCCAAGGTTCAAGGCTGAACTGTGTCATTACTTCATCGTCGCAATCTACACGTTTATTTCTGAATGTATCGGCCACTAGAAAGACGAATGGTTGAATGGATTTGATGGTATCTATTGTAAGGCAAAGAACTTGCGAAAATGTGATACGTCTGATTTGTTGAAGTTGCCTAGAAGTAAAGCCACTTTCCTCTTTTTCATTTTCGTACCAAAATCGATCACCACGTCTAAGGTTACTAAATTGCTGCGCGATTATGCAAGCAAATGTTGGTCCCACTAAACCACCTCGAACCGAATTTTCTGCCAGTCCAGCAGAATATAAATCAATATCTTCTACATGAGAGTATAAAGTTCGAAATTTTATCATAGCATTAGGTGACATAATTTTCTCAAGATCGGCAAAACTTTTGATAGGAGACAAGCCGCATGGTCCTCGCCAATCAACGTACGGTGGTATACCATGATCTCGTCCTCTTTGGATATTGAGAGATGCCAGATCCATCCCAAAAGGGAAACCTGGCGTTTGGAATAAATGACGTGTCAATTCACTCGTTACAAATTCATCTCTTTTCTGTGACGGCTGATTTACTAATCCTAAAAGAAGACGGTCTACCGATCCTGCTGTCTCCAAATTTTCTGGATTTCTAAATTCATCGTGGATTGAGACGTCTGATGAAAAAACAAAAATAATGTCAACGAAAGTAATGAAATAAATCAATTTTCGAGAAGATTCTAATAATGGATAACAAATTAAATCATAGAATTACTATTAAAGAAAGGTCGATGATTTCCGTCGAACCGTAGGAAACTATGCTGAACCAATGAATGTCCGAAACGATAAGCGGCAGTAGAGAACGAGTTTGCTATAGTAGGATTAATAGAAGAATCGTAACCATCGTAATAGCCCTTTATTAAGACTTCGAGATCAAATACCTTCATTACCTCGTTCCCTAGAAAAATCCAATAAAGTATTAAAAGAAATATCTTTGTACAAAGAAATTACTGTCTTTTATTTAATATATACCTAGTATGATCGGTAAGAATTCGCGATAAGTAATATGCTGCACAACCGCCCCGATAATCTTACGAGTTTCTTGGAATATTCTTTCGTCGCTCCAATGAGGATTCAGTGCGACGAGTTTCGTCGCTAATCTATTATGCAATCTTAAGAATACAATATGGATGGACGTCAGAGCTGGTTGTTCGCTCAAACGACCATCGCCTGCTCTGAAGCAATTCGTTGATAAAGAACCTCGTTTGCAAAGATCCGAATCTTGTTTGGGTAGTAAAGGTCTTTGGGATTGGATTTTGCCGTATTGCAATAAACCTAAAAATTGTTTAGGTAATTATAATCATTGAACGTCGAGAAGATCATAGAGTTTAGCGTCTGATTAAAACTTTAATTGTACCGTTTCTAAAGAGTCTGAGATTGTCACTTTGAAAAGCATTGCTGCTGTATACCGTGGATGCATCTAAATAACTTGTAACTTGAGATAATTGTTCACGAGCGCCAAATCGGCAGTCTTCTCTGGGTGCTGATCCACTTCTAAGAAACTCGAGACATTTCACACCAAAACGAGCAAAGAAACTATCCTGAGGGTCTACCGCTATTGGCAAACATTCCGGGTGCTAAAATAGTACGGCAAAGAACGAATTATATCGTATTTTTCAAATAAAATAATCTATTTCATAAATATTTTGAACTTGCCGTAAATTCGACGGGTTGAAACCCAAGACCTGAATTTAAACAACACTGAGGTACCGATCCATTGAAGCCTCTGCTTTGTCCAGTTGCTACGAAGACACAAGATATTAATAACATAGATAAAAATATAGAAAATATTGAAGATATGATAATTCTATTCGGCGGATCATATACATACCTGTTAAATCGTGATCCACAAATTGACCCCATTGCATCAACATGTGTGTAATAGATGCCAATTGTATATCCCTGTCCTCGTGTAACACGTCGGAAATTACACGTGGACTTGGCAATGGATTACCATCTTTTGATCTTCTAATGCTTTGTATACCATCATCATAACTCGGTGGTAAGAATCTGACCGACAGGAATATTTAAATATATTTCAAAATCTCAAGATTGTGAATATTCGTGACAGAGAAGATAATGTCTAAAACCTTTGCATAGTTGACATTGCTGATCCCCACCAAGGATTCTTAAGATTATTACAACTTCCGTCCGAAGTTCTATATCTTAAACTAGCTGGTGGACATCGAGGAGTTCCTCTTCTCGGACATTGTCGTTGCAATCTCGTTGCTTGACCGTTGCGAGAAAGAGGAAATTCTCTTGACATATCGGGAAATCTGAAATAAACGACGAATAAATAAAAATTATTCACAGAATTATAAAGAAAGTAAGATGAGGAAGAAACAGATACTTTTTGACAAACATAGTTGCGCCTTCGAGGACCGCATAACTGAATTTAGCGAGCATCCTAGCTTCTTCCGTTTGATCATTGAAAGCTGCCACATATTTTGCTGGATTATCAGCTCCAAGATAGAGTCCTGCGATTTAAAAAAAAAAACTTTTATGGTCTTTCATTTTTCATTTTCTATTATATCGTTTATCACGGTCATGTTTCTCATTCATACAAAATAAATAGTTAATTATTTACCCATTGAATATAATTTTGGTTCTTTAACGTTGTAAAGATCATGCATCGCTCGCAATCCAAAATCAACAGCTTCACGAATATCTTTTTCATGAGGTCCCCAATTTCCTTGATTATCACGACTCTCGAATACGAAAGTCTTGGTGTTATTCGTTGAAGGATCACTGCCGTTCTTCGAAACATATTTTCCAATGATTTCAAAATCTTTCGTTTCGTATTTACTTGTTTCCTCTCTGTTACTAATATTTCCTTTGAAATTGGTTTGATTTTCTATAACGTTGCTTCGTTCTATTAAAATGGGTTGTCTTGTAGGATAGTTTGATTCTACATTCTTCAATATTTTCCTTGTTTCGTTTATTGTAGAGTAAATAATAGAAGAATTTTCTTCCGGTTGAGATCGTACAGACCAGAAGAAAGTAACGAAAACAAAGCTGAAAAAATAATAAAACAAGAGATAAGACAATTACTTTAATTTTCATTAAGGAAAGAGAATAAGAGAAAATACATTTTTAAGTGAATAGTAACGTAACGAAGTTACGAGTTAGGTGAAATGATCATTTGTTAGGAATGAGAAGCGTAACGGGATCGCCAATTGTAGAAAACGCCACAGGCGATATCGAAAAAAGATATTAATGTATATTGGCCTTCGTATCGAATCGAGAGGAACCTCGATGTATCTAGCGATAATAGAAATTAAAGAGGAACTATTTGTGCTAACTCTTAATTCAAAAATATTAAATTAAAGGAACGAAGATATATATTAACAAATCTATATTAATAAGGCGTGTTTCGTTTACTGACATTTATGAAATTCTTAAAAACTAATAATAATAATAACAATAATAATAACAATAACAATAATAATAATATTAATAATAATGATGATGATGACGATGATGACGATGATTTATTGGAATCAAGAAATGTATACGATGAGAAAAAAAAAGAATAGTATATGCGCCGTCGCGTAAACTCACACAATTCTGAGATGCATCGTCAAAATGCAATGTCAAGGAACGTCTCGATTGCAAATTCAATTCCGTTGGTGCATTCTCCCCCGAGACGATAACGATTTTCTCTTCGTAGGAAAAATGGATTCTCAAGCTCGATAAGAAGATTTTTTCGAGTGGAAAGAGAAGGAAGTAAAAGTAGGAAGAGGAAGAAGAAGAAGGAAAAGAAGAAAAAGCGGAATAATAAGAAGAAAAAAGGAAAAAGAAATTCCACGCAGAAGGATTAGTCGTTGTTGTCCGTCGTTGATGTCGACCTTCACGAGGACGGTTTGAACATATACTAACTGTCGTCGAAGCTGGTCGACCGGTCTTATTCTCGAAGAAGTCCGAAGTGTCTTACGCCTCCGGCAAACTTTTGCGCTTTTTGTTACGCCCCGTCCGTTTCATTTTTTTCTTCTTCTTCTTCTTCTTTTTTTTTTATTATTTTTCCTTTTTTTCTCTCCCTCTCTCATACTTCTTTTTTCTCTTCTTCTTTTTTTTTCGCCTCAAAGATTTTTACTGTTAGCCAATAAGGCAACACGCGATCCCATCGATCGATGTCGATCCATCTTTTCGTTTATCCGGACGAAGAGAACAAGGCAATGTTTTATATGTTTCCGTTCGCATGGCCTCTCCTTTCAAGTCTTTTACGATAATATATGGGAAAGAGAGAGACAGAGAGAGAGCGAGAGAGAGAGAGAGAGAGAGAGAGAGAGAGAGAGAAAGAGAGAGAAGAAGAGAGAGCAAACAAGTAAGATGAAATGAGGTGAAGATAAGTATTAAATGACGGAGTTCCTATCGAACTTGATGTTTTTTTATTGGCCAATTTTTCGAATAAGCTATTGCGAGTGACAACAGGTGAAAGAGAAGAAGGAGGTTCCGAGGATATACAAATGATTGTGATTAACGGAAAGACATTTTTACGATGACGTGTTTCTCTCGACAACTTCGATACATTGACCTAAATATTTAACAACTTTTTACCGACGGATGATGAGAAAATGGCTATCTTGTTATGACTATGTTGTTATGTAAAAAGAACGTTGGGAATCGAAGAAGTAGGAACAAAAAGATTTAATATACCAACCTCAATGTCAATGTCTCGCTGCTTTTTCCCGAGCTTGCAAGCTCGCGATTGCCTTTCCCGAACCGTAAAGGACCTTTGCACGTACTTGAACTCTTCTTGTTGCCGCGTAATTTGATGCAGACGTTGTCGATGGCGGACTTCCGCTTGTACCACCGGAAGTGGTACCTAACTGCAAAGTACCACCGCCATAATTCGCTCCTCTGCAGCTCGTGCAACCTTCCGACATAGTTACTCTCTATCCTGTCACGTTCCAAAATTATTCTTCTCTTTATTTTTCCGTGAATTACGACTGCGAAGTATGAAATTTTATGAATTATTTAATAAAGTCATTGAAATATGAAAAATTGAATTTGAAATATTATGATATTTTATCATTGGAATCTTTGTAATATTTGCAATATTTAAACACGTTTATCTTTAGCTACGAGATAAACTGATATTGCTGCAGTTATTATAGAACCGTCTGCGTCTGAAATGCTGCAACCCGTTCTACGTGGTAGCTTACATGATGAACGTGGATAATGCAAGAGGCAGAACATTTTAAACGATCTTAACTTATCGTCGTTTCACCGACGTCTAATGAAGCCTGACGAGTTAATCGATCGATATTATCGCACCACCGGCGTAATTAATTGAGAGTAATTACCGTCGATCGCAGAATATGATCTCTCTCTCTCTCTCTTTGTCTTTCTATCGCTTTCTCTATCTCCTGCAAGCAGAATGCGCTAATTGCTTTTCCATTCGATCTAACGATTTCTTACGCTCATTTCGAATTTACTTATACTGTATATTTCGTGATAATAGAAACGATTTTTCTTTCTAGAATTCAATCTAACGATTTGATTTTAAATAAAAAAGGAAATATCAATACCCCAGTTTGATTTCATTGAATTCAACTAATTTCCTTGCCTTTTGTTATTTCTTCACGGTTGACGGAACGTTAGCCTTTGGTTATAGCTACGAAACAGAGTTCTGACATCCACGCCGTTCACCATAAATCCGGGAAAATTTAGGTTAATTATCGTAATGACGGCATAAGGCAAGCTTTCCTAGCAACGACCTTACCGGAAAAAGAAAAAGAAAAAGAGAAAGAAAAAAAAGATGGAGACTTCTAGATATTTCCTTAGGTCGAATAATGACTATAAATTTCACAAGTACTTATCTATAAGAAAGAAGAAAATCGTTTGTTAGGAAAGGGGAATGCCGGTTAAGAAGCTTTCGTTTCGTTATTTTCTTCTTTTCCTTTTAATGACAAATTTTCTTTCTTATTTCGTTGCATCGTGAAAGGCACATTCGACGTTTATGCTGACACAATAGAAAGGTAGATGAAGATCTTCTAGTATATTATTCTCTGAGTCTCTCATACCACTAATTGTCTCTAATTATTACGCGATATAATAAGACAAATTATAGAGTTACGAATATAATTTTCATTCGCCACCATTTTGGCTTTTTCCTCTTTTCGATGATAAACCATACAAATTATATTTCGCATAGTTCGAAACTATTATTCAAGAGCTATGGTAATACGATTGGAACAGCGTGATTTGTCGGTAGTAACAATGAGCTATTAAGTCCAGATACGTCGAACCAGGTCGTACAAGCTTTATCGACTCCTTATCCGTAATTGTATCTCTCGTAAAGGAATCTTCATAGAGCGTAGCCTAGAAATTAGCTAATATCGTATTTCATGATATTCACGCGGTGAATATTACGCTTAATCACGAATTCTCTAAAGAAGCTTAAACAAATTTAACCGGAAATATAATTCTAACTTTGTACGGTTCGTAAAGTCGCATTGAATGATTTCTTATCTTTTTTTTTTTATGTACACTACAAAACGACAGTCTACACCAAACATATTTTAAAATTGTTTGTTCAAGAGTAAGAAAGAATAAATAAATAAATTAATTATGAACTAATGAAGTATCCAAAGAATAATATAGAACGGAATAATCGAGGCACTTCCTTACCGTTATTTCGTTTTATTCGTTGGATTCTTCCTATATTCGAATAATTCCTATTAATATCGAACTTCGTAATATTTTTAAAATAAAATTCGAACTTCCCTCGTCAACTTGAACGCACGTACTTCGTTTGAAATACGATTCGAAATCGAGCGCTTTGCGAAAAAGGATGATTTCGTTTTCTAACGGAGTATTACCTTCTTGCGAGTATTCGCGTATTCTATGGCGATCGAAGCATAAGTGCGAAGAAACGGCGGGAGTTTACAAATGGCGACAACGCAACGTGATCCGCGTCCGCGGTGCGCGCCGAACGAACTGATCCTCGGCCTTCCAAATACTCGCTTGGTAAGGCTTCACCGAGCTGGCTCGTTTCTCTTTTCTTCCTCTTTTTCCTTCCTTCATCGTCATCGTCCTCGTCCTCGTCGTCGTCAACGGCATCGACTTTGCGACAAGAGGGGAGGCAGTATTATTCCAATTGTATAGCGAAGAAATTTCTAATGTATGAATAATCTAATGTAATCGTTCTAATGAATACTTTTCAATCCGCATAATACATTTTCGTTTATTCACAATTAACTCTTCTATCTACTCATTCAATTAATTTATTTGCAATATCTAATTCAAAATTATTCAAATCACAACCTAAATAATTGTTACAAATGGTTTTGGAAAACGAAGAATGAAGTTGAATTTCGAAATTATCATTCGAGGAGGAAAAATTAATAATAATAAAACTTGAAGAGAGACAATAATATAATATAATTAAAAAGTTTATATATTTTACATACATTTATACTCAACCTCTAATATATTTTCGCAAATTATAAATCCTCATTGCCAAGAAATGATATCAGGAGAATAATAGAAGATGCGGAGTCTGTCTTACGGATTGGTTTATACCTCTGACTCACTCAATCCGTTTGAATCTTTCCGTCTATCATTTATGGATGGTGACAGAGAAAGAGAAAAGGAGAAAGACAGAAAGAGAAAGAAAGAAAGAAAAAGAGAGAAACAGGGAGCGGGAGAGAAAGAGAGAGAGAGGGAACTGCGAAAGCTAACCTTCGATCGGTAAAAATTCGACCGGCGAGTGGCCGGACCTTGCGCCCTGCATAATTCTTTCGCAATGCGCCTGCGCGAACGAGAAAGAAAGATAGAGAATGAGAAAAGAGGGGAGGGAGATCCGTGTAAAATGGAGTCTACTAGTGACGGTTACGGGTGATCGCGAACTCGTTGTATGTATGGTCGTATGTACGCTTTTCTTCTTCGTCGCGCGTAAGCGACACGACTCGACCTGAATCCTCTTCCTCCTTCAATACTCTACTCGCTCGACTTCTGGTATATTTCCCAAGGCGATTAATCCGTATCAAATCATCCGAATCGAATGATTCTTCCGAAGCGCGCGTCGACTATTCATAACTGGAACATATATACGAGCTTTCTTTGATATGGAAATGATACTCGAATAAGTACTTACATCGATTATAGATAAATATTTTTTACAACCTGATTGTTAAAGAAAATATATGTCGTTTTATATATATATATATATTTATTTATATAATAATATGTAATTATTCAAAGATCAATTTCCACGATAAGAAAAAGAGTAACAATTAATTTTTCAATGTAAGTTTATTGGATGTGAAGTGTATATTTATAACATAGATCAGAATTGATCGGAATCGTTAATTATTATGTATTATCTTTTTCAACGAACTTAATACCATAATAGAAAGTAGATACATAAGTTTTGATAATCATCAAAAAGAATTTATGACGTATAACGTTGATAAATTGATCGATTGTTCTTTTAAAATTTCTCTTTGAATCGTGACGCGACGATCTCATAAGCTTTTCTCTTCTAGGATATAACGCTTAATGAATATTCACATACGTGTTCCTTCCGATATTTCACGAGTCATTAATTCAGAAAATATCGGCGATTGTAGTTTTAGATCCATGTTGAGGTCTAGATAAATGACTCGAATGACGATGTCGACATATTGTAACACGCGTCATGTAATTCATATTACGACGGGCGTTCATACATTGAAGTCTACATCATTGTCGACTGTTAAGAAAGGACAAGATTTTATAACATAAATTCACATATAGATTTTCGTTTATGCGGATAGAATTATATTTCCTTTGATACTTGAAAAATATTAGAAAACGAGTTCAACGTGTGTTTTAAATTTGGTTCTATTCGTCGAAAGCAAACAATAGGGTCTACGATAAGCCTCTCTATGCGGAGACAAGTCCAAATCGTATATGCGCGCCATTGTTCTCGTGTGAAGGGTCCGTAAGAAATTGTCTTACGTGATATAGCACAAAGGACAGTCTTGTCGTGCTCAAAAAATATATATATTGTGTCTATGTATATACGTGTGTATATGCGTATGCGTACATATATACGTATGTATATAAAAGAACCCACTTTTCTTCTCTCAAGCGTATCCAATTAAATGCCAAAGTGGACTGACTTCGTGCTGACCGCATAGTGTTGCGCTATCAGTATCGACAGTGGGTCAGTCAACAACGGGGTCAGCCGAGGGCGAATCCGGCGTGCGGTCGACCAATCGCGTTCGCTCCAACGACCGAGCCGTCGTGACAATGAGTATTAACTGTATATGCACGTGCAAAAACCGAATTGATGTTGGTCTTCCGCAATGGCGTAATATCGTGACTTAACACATAGCAAAAAATGTGGGAACGTGTGAAAGAAAACAATAGAATTTAGTAATTCTTCTAAAGACAAATTGTGATCTCCTACTTAAACAATTATTGTTTATTAAATCATTTGTTTATTTAAAATAAAGGTTTACGAAATACCTTTGATGTTACAGGCAATATCAGGTGAAAAGAAATGATCGATAATCTTGTATTAGAAAAATCATAAAACAAGAGTAAGGAGTTATGAAAAGGGATTTATTTTCACGATTCTACGTTTCTACGCCCTTGCATTTTTAACCTAAGGCGCGTAGCGGTCAACAGACTTACGCATAAAGCGATCATGACGATGATCAACGATCGCTTTTAAACGATCGCCTTTTACTTCTGATTTTTTCTTTTTTCTTTTCCTTTTTAAACACGAGATGTATCAATGACACGAGAAAACAAGAACAACAAACTAACTCGTAACTCATGCTTTGAGCAATTCATTTTCATGAAGATTATTGCAAATATTTCTTTTTAAAAAGTTTTGAAATTTTTTTTTTACTTCGACAATCGCAACAATACCGTGGCTTTACGCGTTTATATCTAATCTTTTATGATATATTTTTTGTAATTGCGTCACATTCTCAAACAAAATGTCGTCGCGATCGATCTTTGAAATATCAATAGTACGAATTAAAAATAATTTCTTGTATACGTTACAAAGATTCTACTAATGGATCTCATATATTTTTCTTTCTTTCTTTTTCTTTTCTTTTTTTTTTTTTTTTGATGAAGAATAAGAATAAGAATAAGAATAAGAATAAGAATAAGAATAAGAAGAAGAAGAAGAAGAAGAAAAAGAAGTAGAAGTAGAAGAAGAAGAAGAAAAGAAACGTAAGAATTCGAAGAAATTCTTACCGTTAAATCCGCGACGATTGCCCCTTTTCTCGGCAAATCCAAGATAAGAAAAAGAGCGCATAATTACGCTCTGAGTCGGGAATAAATAAGGAGTAGGTGGTACGAGAGACGAGATGAGACGAGAAACAAGGTTTGAAGTAGGTCAGCAGGACTCTCGGTCGTGGGAAGTCCGGGTTCGTTTCTCGTTTAGCCAACAGGGCGGGCAGGTTCTGCTTGTGTCGGGGAAAATTACTGGGTGGTGAGAGAAGATTATAATAAAAGAAAAATAAAAGAGAAAAGTACCGACGTGACCGCGTGAAAGACGATATGACTCAAATACAATGGTACAATTTTATTCTTTTTTTTGTTTCTTTTTTTGTTTTTTTCTTCCCTTTTTTTATGTGCACTTTTCCTTCTTATACAGGATTTTGTCGAGACTGGAATACGAATGAAGGGAAATGAGAAAAAAGAAAGAAAAAAAAGGGGTAAAAGAAAAATTTAGTTACCACCGAACGAAAAATTCCTTTCCTATACAAACATCGAATTTGTTATTTTCTTAATATTTCACCACAATTATTTGTATACGAGTTTCTTCAACTTTCTTTAATCTTATGATTTTGTGGGTATTTTTTTTTCCTTTTTTCATTTTTCTTGGTGCGAGGGGAACGGCGATCTTCGTATTTTCCGATTACTATTTTATGTGTACCTTTCATCTTCGCTTTTTTAATAGGCGCAATTACATAGATACATCATGATAAATATACGCTTTCAGATAAAATAATCTCGTTAGTTTGCATCTCCTATCATCATCGTCGTTCTATACTCTAATTTATTTACAAAGTCTAATATCCTTAGTTGTTCTCTATTTCCTTATGATCCTATTTCCTTATAATAAAGGAAAACCTTTGTTCCTATTATTTATTTGGACATAACATATTTTTTTGGTTTTCCTCTCTTTCTTTCCTTTGTCGCTTACTCGTTTTTATCTTTCCTTTCACTCTTTCCTCTCCTTTGTATAATAACATCTATCTAATTAATATTTATTTTACATTTAACATCAATAAACATTCAGAGCTAATAAAATTTTGCATCATCCTGTCTCAATTACTCGCTGTTTCATCTTTGTAAAGCATTCTTAAGCTATACGATAGTAACAATCTCAATTTTTTCAATAAAAAAATATGTGCATCGTATATTTTTGTTAAACATAATGGCCCCTCTGTGCACAATATATACTGCACAATAAATATGAAATATTTATTCATTCTGAACGATACTTTTTAAGTAAATATAATGTGCAGTAAGCGAAGGACGGATGTTATTAATATTTAATATTTAATATTTCTTTTTGAAATATAATTGCGTATGTATATGCATTACAATCTTAAAAGGGTAAGCAATTCTGTGCCATAAAATGAAATTAAAATTCATATTACGTTTACAAAACATTTCTTGGATCTTGATTATTATATTATATAAGAAGCTATGCAAACATTTTTTCTAATTTCTTAAATATTGTGCAGTCATATTGTGTTATCAGAGTATTACTTTAAACGGTTTATGAATCAGAACTGGGAGAACTTATATGTAGCATCAAAAATATAAGATATACATATAAATTTTATTATGTGAAAATATAATTGTGAAGATATAATTTAAATTTTGCTATAGGCGATTAAAAATAATTATACTGTGCTACGTACTTGGGATGCAATTTAAAATAGTTGCTGTTTATAATTAGGATACATAAGAATTCCCATCTCTGATATTGATACAATGTGTTGACACAATATATTAAGATTTTATTAGTTATTGAAATTTCATAATCGTATTTTAAATATTGATTGAAAAATGCACTGACGATATGGCGCATTTCCCAATTTTATTATTAGAATGAATCTCTTGTTTAATTTCGTCAAGAAATTCTGATGATTAACAGCAATAGAGTAAGAACTTCGCGCATAATTTGTTATAAAATCAAATATATCTCAAACACAAAAAAATGAAGTTTCATACTTATGTTCACTGACGCACGCTTTATCTCTCTTCCCATGTAATAGCATTCGAAATAAAAATAATAATATTTGTTTCTATACTACAGCACAGTCTATAAGCCTCTTTGTCACAAACGCATTACCAATTGCAAACAACTTTCATTCAATCTTTGTCATCTTCTACAAAATCAAATCATCTTTTAAATGAGCACCGATGTCGATTTTACTTCCTCGCAGAGATAATTCTATCGTTCCTAGCAACGAATTCGATACAATAATAATTTAATTTCTGTCTGATAATATTAGGGAACTTTAGGAACTTTTCGTATTATCATTTTAAAAGCCTTTAAATAAAAAAATATTATAAAGCATATTTAAAAGAAATTAATACTCTTAATATATGTTATATTTCAGGTTTGATATATCATTAATAAATAGCTATTAAAAATGCAGTTAAGCATCGTAACTATTTTTTTTTATGCTATGTTTAATTAACTTTTACAAACGTTAAGTTGAAATTTATCAAAGTTACATAGATTATTTATTTATACGGACACAAAAGTTATTGAGTTTAGGAACGACGATATCTCTGAAACATTTGACACACTGCTAATGACGCGCATATCGGACAAAACATTGAGATCGATACCTAAAATATAATAATGTATAATATATCTTGAGTATTAACTTTTTTTACAAACTAACTAACTAACGAGGAATATTACAGATCGCATTAAAACTTGGAATGTACAGTTCTAGATACAGAAAATTATTCGAGTTCACCGATCATCTAGTGCAATTACTTACGACGAGAAACGTTTTATATTACGTAGATTATAGAATACCTACGATGCTCTTTCACGTCAAATATCACTTTATAATCTAACTAAAGCTAGTTGACTTTATATGAAAAGAGGAAATCAATTTCTCCCGATTCTTTTATACGTGTAATAAATTATATCTTTAATATTAGGAGCAATTCTTAAAAACACCAAGTCCTATAAAATGAAATTTTCGATTTATAGATCGTATGATGATTTTCATTCGATACGCAATGTGACTTTACATTCTCAAACGTATTAATAGTTATCACTATGTTATATTTTGAGAACTAAAAATCACATATTATAATTTTAAGATGTTTTATCATATTTTTGCTATAAATAGGCTGTATGCTTGCTACTGTGTTCGAGAGCAGCGAGAACATCTTGTTTTTGTCTAACATACAAACGCCCCTTCTTCCACGGATTTTGTAGTTGAAGGGGTTTAAAATCATCTCTTAAACAACGTTCCCTCGCACCAATTACAGCAACTAAGCAAAAATTTGGTAATTCATCGACTGTGTAGATAGGCCCATCTTGACCCTTTAACACTACAGCCATATTTAATTGCTTGACAACAAGATCTACAACTTCTCTTGCTGTGGTTCGTGGTGTTACATGTAATTTTAAACTGGTACCAGAGGCCAAACCAGTTTCATAGGCCGCGTAAACCTGTAATGATGAAAATATTTTTTTTTTTCAAATAAACGAAGTAAAAAATAATTTTATAAATTATATAAATATGCATTTTTCTTGCAGCGTTACTTTCAACATTATACACGATTCTGTAATGTGAGTCATTGAATATTTTACTTCATTTACATTGACTGAACATAGCTTTTGTTATAAAAGCAATATGCAAAGTATTGGCACAATCTTCATATATATAACAGTTTGTTAACACTGTATAATAATCAATATTCAATTTACTATAGAAATTCCTAAAAAAGATTGTATTCTTTACATATGTGTCTGCAGAATTAAAAAAGCGTCATTTCGAAACGGAAATTTTTTATAATTTTATCATTTGCTGCAATAACGTATTAATATTCTTGGACAAAAACAAGAAGCAATTACATAAGCGCTGAATTACATTTTCGAGTGAAAAAGCTGTAATATAATGTGAGCTATATTACGCTAGAATTTTGCATCTATCTTGAGATGATAAAGCAACAAACAGTAGGATGTCTCATGCTATACGTGTTTAAATACGTATTAATACACCAAGTAATCTTTCGAAAGCAAAACAGCACAATGTAATTAAATTTAGCGATGTAGCGGCTTACTTATGTATCTGCTACATTGGTTTGCACTAGAAGACCAAGTGAGCTGTTTTTAACTATAATCAGGTTAGACTTGTGTCCCCTATAAGGAAAAACAATATTTAGATGCACTGTTGCATATCGAATAGAGAAGCTTTCATTTGAAGTTTCAATTAAGCATAGTATCCTATATGAAGCTTTTAAAATCTAAATTTAGATAATCATTGTATTTTCCCTGTGCAACATCCAAACGATTACTTTACTCTAAACTAACGATAATTACTTTATTACTACCTTTAATGAAACAGTGTCTATATAACTATTTTCTACTTAACTATAAGCTCTCTTACTTAGTACCCACGTGGAAATGAAATATCGTATTTTGTTACCTGAAGAATACCAGGGAGAGGTGCTGGCATCATCGTTGCTTCATCCTTTTCTTCTTCCGATTGATTATCCCCTACTGAAGTAGCCATAGTTGCTATACTAGCCGTTGATTTTGTCGTTTTGACTTTCATATGTCCTGGTTTTAAGCATACACTCGAATTTGGAGTTGAATATTCGTCGCTACTTAGAGAATGAAGACTGTCGGAATTTGTATTGCTAACACTGAGGAGACTCGTGTTGGTGTTGGTCATAGCCGTTGATACGCTTAAAAGCGATCCACCGTAGATAATCGGTTTTATATTAAGTAATGGACTGGTACTTGCCGACGCAGAAGTGATGGTGGCCGAACGATTTCTAGGACTGTGTTTATACTTGGTAAGTAAAAGGGTGTCCTCAGATTTCGAAGGTGGAAGTCGTACATTCTGCATGGGTACTAAATGATTGTTGGTGCTAACGTTCTTGGTATTGCTCAAATTACCAGCACTACTTATAGGTACGGACGATTTCTGAGATTCTGAATTTGTTGAAATGTTACTACCCTTCCGTACGTATTGACCACTAGGTAATTGTTGCTCGCTTTTGCTAAATTCGGTTGTAAGCAAATTGGAAGAGGAATTTGTAACATTCGGACCTGGCCAACTTCCACGTCCTGGACTCGATTTGACGAGTTTATGATCCCGAGGTGGTAACTGAAGAAGACTTCTTTTTAAACTATTGCTATTACTCTTATTTCTGTCTAGACCTAATAGATGTTTCATAGATATACCAACAGTTTGTGATGTACCCTAAGCATAAATCGAAAGAATATTACAATTATATTTCTCCAAAATTCTTCGATATTCGTTATTCAATGTAGTTAGAAAACTTACGCTTTGTTGACCAGATCCACGGTCTCTTGCAAAAGTGATGACGTCGATAAGCCATCTAGCACCCTTCCATACTGTGTTTACCTGAGATTGTAGATCTTGTAACCTCGCAAGTTTATCTTTCGCCACGCTTAATTCTAAAGAGCTAAAAGCTTCTCTATGATTATGCTGAGCTTGTGCGGTGTCCAATTCCAATATACAACTTAGCCTTGAATATCGATTGATTACATCCTTTTGGTATGTATTTAAGTGAACCATTTCGAATACTTGAATGGGCAAGGAAAGTAAATCTCCTCGTTGTAAAAGAATTTCTCTGGTTCCGGGTACGCAACACGCTGTTTCTGCAGGCGGTACGGTAATAAGAAATGACACATCGTGCGTGAGATCGATAACTTCGGCATCATAAAGTCGATGTATTAAAGAATCCTCTGGATTAATTTCCATATAATTAAAGAGACGACGTGATGTCGCGGAGACCAAATCAACGAATAATTTCTGTTGTTCTGTACCCTGACATTCGTTCGTTACATTCTCTTTTTCCTCTGAATCTTTGACAGAATTGTCGGAGGCATAAATACGAGTTATCCTTTTCAGATAATCCCATTCCTCCCTGATAAAAATACAGTATATTCAATTAGATTACTCGTTATATACATATATATTTGCAACAGTCAATTTTATTGATTACTTACGCGGATACATGAGGGTTGTCACGTATTTTACAATGTGGCAAGACGTTAGGTGACTTTGCCGGTACAACCAGTTGTATAAGATCCACGCTACTTTGCATTTTCAAATAACCAAGATATAAACCCCTTGATAATTTGATGCTACTGACTTGATGATATGTCATTTGTTCTTGTATACTGGCCATCAAAATATCCGCTACGTTGCTATCTTCGTGAGTTATAATTTTTTTAGTGACTTTACTCAAAGGAAGCCATCTACTATTTAAGACTGATACGAGTTTTGGTGATTTAACGTAGTTCACGGTCGCAAATACAAGGGTTCCTTGAATGTCTCTGATCGGTTTATGGTATAACTGGCCAAGATCTTGTATACACAATGCAGCCTAAAGAGACAGTTGCATCAAATAGATTGATGAAATTCTTTTATCCAACGAACTCGTTGATCCAAGAAAACGAATGAAAAACTTTCTAATATAAACCAACCTGCATTTGTGCAGCAGCCTGGAGCAGTTTTATCCTAAAGTGATTCGTCGAACTGCTGTGACTTTTCTCCATATCTTGTCGGAGAGTCTTTACGTCGTCCCACGTACATGCAACTTTCATCAGCCAGTGAAAATCGTTATAAATAGAACTAGGATAGGTTTCATCGACCTCGATCACAGGTAAAAAGTCTTCATTAGTGACGAGAACCTTATCCTCATGATAAAGCAAACAAGCAAGAAACACGCCACGCCGCAGATTCTTCTGAAACTTGCTTGTTGCGGTAAAGAGTTGCTTTATCGTCGTTTTCTTTTTGTGATTGCGTCTTTGAACTGCTGGTGTCTCGTGCGTATATTCCGGACGTCTTATATCGGTAAAGAGAGTGTTCAATTGCTCTAAACGTCCGGCAAATCTTGGTACCCTGCCGTCAACGTCTCTCCAACCTTTATAAACATAAATTCACATATATCAATACTTTCTTAAACTCTTACGAACTGATAAATGCGATAAAACTTACTACTAGGAGTGACATGAGCAGGAACCGAATTCCTAAATCTGCTGTAGCCTTTTAAATTTCCCGCAGCCGCACGGAAATAATATTTTTGTCCTTGAATCAGTCCATCGATACGACATTCTCTTTGTTTCATATCCAGAACCTCTCTCTCCCCACATATAGTAGAAAAATCCTCCTTGAGACTCCACTGAACTTTGAATTTCGTACAAATTGGAGAATCGTGTGAATCTGGTTCTTGAAATCTGACTGTCACGGAGGTTGTACCGGTAACATCGACTGTGACCATGAAAGGCATGTCTGGTGGTCCTGTTATGACGAATAAATCAAATGTTTGCATTATTATATTATTCACTTTTCAAAAACTTTTAAATCGGTTTATTGTTAGTAAAACAATAATTATAGCTTCCTAAGGAAATTTATATACATCCAATAAAGCCTTTGGTAAATACAAAATTTAATAAAAAGGTACCTACTTGCTTGATCGAAACCTAACAACATTTTTCTCAGTGCTCGAGCTCTCCTTTCCCAGAGGGCCAGTTGTTTGTCTTCGGTGCTGCCTCCGCATCCCGTAAGATTATTATGCTGTGTCGAGAAACTGGCTCTGTGGCTGCTCGGAGGTTCCAAAAGAGTACTACCACCGCTGCCGGAAGTACTGCCACCGAGTTCTTGGACTCGGTGTTCCGCTTCCGACAGTAACGACGCCAAATGACTGCCCAAGGACTCTGGTGACTTGACTGCAAATAAAGATAGTGTTACTACAAATGGTATGTAAGAGATCATATCTCTCTTTCTCTCTCTCTCTCTCTCTCTCTTTGTCTCTTTCTCTTTTCCTCTCATTCTCTTTCTCCTTCCCTCTCTCCTTCTCTCACTCATGCGACACCTCTTTATTTATGGTATAGGTAACTTTCATAAGAGATATTTTGTTGTGCATTATATGGAAATGAGGATGAGGTATAATAATTAACACAAGCTATCACACATTGAGTATATAATTGTTATTTTTGTAATGATTGTAAAACGAAAATATAAAAAATATCACATTTAAAAGGAGAGCATTTAACGTTAATCAGAGATTTTGATGCTAGCATGAATCACGGGACAGATATTATGCGAACTACAAATTCCCCGAAGACGAGCGACGGTGAATTTAATGCGTCATTCTGTTATCACGAAGAATCTGGCACACGTGAGAGCAATACGGAAATAATGAGCAGGTATATGGCAAGCGATTTAGGTGGGGATCGTAATATTCAAGGACACACACTAACAGTAATAGAATCACAAGGTCCATTTATCGCTTCTCGTTTATTACGGTCACGTTGTTATATTTGTTCACTATCAAAATGCATAAAGAGTAATTTTGAAAGTTCTATAAAAAATATTTAAATATAATCTCATAATCAATAATTATCTTCGAAAGTTCTTTTGATTATAATATTTAAAGATATGCATAAAAACTCGAGAAAAATTTTTAATTGTATGCTATATTTAATCATATGTTATATCGTGACTTTTTTCGAACCATTCTATTAATTATTCTGTAAAAGTTTTAATTATCATACCAATTAATACAACATATCTAATTATAGAGAGATCTTATGCTTGAAATCAAATAAAAAAAAAAAAGAAAAAGAAAAGAGATAATATCTAGTATAGCCATATACATAACTTTCTCTTCACTCTCGTTTCTATTATGTTTAACTATATCTCTTTTGATAGCAAATCGTTTCGAAAATGAATAATAAAAAGTAATCATCATTCTTTGGAACATGTATTTCTTTACTTACGAAGATCACAAAAATATTAATTTACAAAGCTTATAAAACGTTTATCGATAATGCATTATTCAATTATATCTCTAAGCCAAAATTTCTTTGATTACTTATTATTCATGATACTTCATCATGATAATAATGGAATTAACCATATAAGAACACCCAGAGGATGGGGACGTTATTATTAGAGCTTTCGCAATATTAGTCTAAGATGGAACATTAAATGGGCGATTAAGCGTCCCAGATTTAAAATATCCTTTCTTATTAAAATAATAATAATTATTATTCTTATCATTATCATTATTATTGTTACTATTAAAAAAAACATTATTTTAATCTGATCATTTGTCCTTTTCTCATGAAATCATACGGATAATTTTAAGAGAGTTTCTCTCCTTCGATTTGTAATGCACGGAGAGAATTTCAAAAATAAACTCGTTAAACGAATTTTAATGTTACTGTAATTCTACATTGTTCTGTTCGGTTTATTGTTAATGTTTTGAATTACATGTAATTTGTGATTGTTCATCAAAATATTTTAATGTTATAAATATATTGTTAATATTCTTTACTGTTCGAAATTTAAACGAATACTTTTTCTTTTTTATTTTTATTTTATGTTTTTCCTTTTTGTACAAAGGCAATTTTAAAGATGAAATGATATGCAAATGATAATTAGTTGCGTTCAATCAAGCGATGACATTTCGTGGGTAAGCATGAATACGTTTTAAATGTAAATTTCACAGAAGCTTATCACAGCTGCAATCTATATATCTATACGTCACTATATACGCACGTATGTTAGATACGAACATAGGTGAGCAATAAAAATCCAGGAAATATAACGCACTCGATCTCAACGAACGAGCAATTCCATCAAGCATATCGACTAATAACGTTCTGAGAGTGCACAATTCTATCACGTTAATCTATCCAATGGTATGGCAATAAAAATAAAGAAAAAAAAAAAAAAAAAAGAAAAAGAAAAGACTTGCCCGTTGTACTGGGACGATAAAATTGCGGTAGTAACAATTTCATACTTTTATGACTGCGACGGTAAAGTTAAGAACAAAAGAAAAAATAACAATTCGTTTATTGATCATTTCTGTCCTTTTAAATTGGAGATCAATAATTCTACTCGTTTCGATTTCCTTACTATAAAAGGATCATAAATTTTTAACGATTTTTAACGAACGGATACTTGAATATAACAATATTGAAAAATGAAAAATGAACAATATAATATTGCTCGTTCAATTTCATAATATAGTTATGTATAAATTATCTCGATATAGATATACGCCGTGATGTTGCAACTGCAGCTTACTATACCGACGGAGCTTCTAATTACAACAACGACGCGGCCACGATGCGCGGATCGCTTTATTTAGGATCAATGAAGCGATGAAGCTGATTATTGCCAATTTCATGGACGTTATCTTGCCTCAGAATCGAATCGATTGAAAATGGTTCAATGTTGTTACACTTCTCGTGTTAAAGATACACTTCTCCAATGTTACACTCTGTTACCTAGGAATATAAAAGTGTTGAAAACTCTTTTTTCTTTTTTTTTTAGATTTTTACTATAAAATAATTTACACATAAAACTATTACATTAACCTTTGAGAACATTTGAGAATTAATTAAGAATTTAAAATAAATAATAATAAAAACATGTACGTATATATATATATATATATATATATATATATATATATATATACACGTCTGACAGCTTCTCATATTATATTAAAGAGAATAAGAAATTATTGTTGAAACTAAAAAAAAAAGATTTAAAGCATGTCGGAAAAATAAAATAAATTACAAAAGTAAGAATAGCTACGGATAAATGAAGATCACGTTGCCAATTTAATTTACAGTACGTAGACCTTCCCCCTTGGACGACCATTCATCAGAAGAGATTGACTTTCTTCTCGTTTAAAATCGTACATCTCCTTGTCTCGTTACCTTTCTCACGCAATTTCATGAAAAAGTCTCTCGTCTCTCGTTTAACGATACGTAGTTATCCACTTTACATCGATTTTTAAATCAGAAATATCGCCCGCTTATAAAAATTTGTGATAATTACTTTAGTCCAGTGATAATGCCCAATATAAAAAGGAAAAAAAATAATATTCTTTTGTAAATCATTATTAAATAAAAACTTAAATTCATCGAATTCCTATAAAAATCTCGAAATACTTTTTCGGATGCAATGATCATCATTATTTCTATTTTTTTAAATAGTTTTTACTTATTTTCTGATAATAAAATTACAATCATTCATTTAGCACCACATTTCAATGTTTAATTAAACAATGGAGTACGATTGTATCGAATCCATATGTCGTATTTTGAATTTGGATCGAATGATTATCTTCGATATCGGTTTGCAAGCTCACCAATACTATATCTATGAAGTTTTTCATACACATATATTGAAATCGATATTGATATCGAAAAAGAAATCGAGAGAGAGAGAGAGAAAGAGAGAGAGAGAGAGAGAGAGAGAGAGAGAGAGAGAGAGAGAGAAAGGGACAGACAGACTGACAAAGAGAAAATGAAAAAGGATAGAAGTGCGTAGAAAGTATTAAACCAAAGATCGTTAATAACAACGAGAGAAGTGTTTCCGGTTATAGTGTAAAATTCGAATTCAAACGTTTCATGCATTTCTTTTTACTCTCGTTTAATTTTCCTCTCTTTCTCTTTCTCTCTCCCTTTTTTTTCCTTCTCGTTGTCGTCGTCGCTGGAACGCAATATCTCTCGTAACCGTTTTTATTGCCAGCCACGAAATCCTAATTGAAAAACCGTTTCGTGTTTTGCTATCCTATTGCTATCCCATTTTTCTCTGTTAAAACCCTTCAAATTTGCCAAACAAAAAATAGAAACACAGTGGTAACTTTGTCAGCTCCATCGACATATCTTTTTAATTTTTCTTTCTATTTTTTTCACAATCTCTTTTTCCCATTTTTCTTTTCTTTTCTCCAATCCGCAAATTACCTGCCATCTGAATACCATGCATTTTAAAATTGACTTATGAATCCCTCCATCGTCGTTTCTTGATCGACCTTAGAATAATGATGTATTATAGAAAATTCTTCGAACGGATACGTTATACGCGTCGATGAACAATGTGAACTCGTCTCGAGGCAGCAACCACATGGAAAATGACGTTCCGATTGATTTCGGTTCTACTTACATTGGTTGCCTTCCTGAGCACCGAACGTGACCAACATCTTCGCCAGTGGTCTGTTGTTGCTGAGTACTGCGACGTCCAATGGCGATAAACCGTCGCTGTTTACGCTGGAAATAGAAAAGAAAGAAAGTTAAAGAAAATGAAAGAAGAATATGAGCTCCCTTGAAAACGAAAATCATTATACATCTTCTCTGACACTTCTTCCTGATTTATTTTTTTATAGAATATAATATTATTTCCTTTTGTTTTGCTTTTTATAATGAAAGAAAAAAAAATAATAATAATCAAAATAATTTAAAAATCGACATTTCACCGTCAATTTAGAGATTCACATAATTATATAAATTTTCTAAAAAATTTACAATTCTATGACATTTTATATATAATAGGCATAATTTAGAAGAAACATGATCATTCCAGTTGAACCTTCCAAGATCAATACAAACATTACTATAGAACGTTCGTATACTTTACGTAGACTGTTGAGATCGATAACGATACGTTCGCTGCTCGTATCGTTTTCCAATGACAGGAATTAGATCTTTTGATCGTTTGATCAAGTACAATGTAACTGTTCTATGGGATATCCGTAGCATCCGTTGGAAACGAGCTTACTTACTCGCTTGTTCTCACATGAACATGTTGAAGTCGATTCGGTGCAAACGATAATCCGTTTACCAAACACATACGCATACACATTTACATAGACAGAAGCTATTATCGTTCTTTGTCTATGTCGTAGAGAGAATTCAACGAAAGCAAGTTACATTCAGGTGCGAGAGAGCGAAACGATTGCTTTAGCAGAAAATAGCCAAGATCTTCGAATCTCGAATTAGAATGCTTTCTACTATGATAGGTTTATAGAGTCGAGGAAAGCTTTTACGACGTTCCATTTGCCAATTTCGATGAAAAAATGGGATGGAGAGCAGGAAAAAACGACTGTCACAGTGCTCAGGCAATCAACTCGTGACTCAGGACACGTACTGACCTTATACAAAATTAGACCAAAATTTGCATTTCTCGAGGAAGTCAAGTCACATGAAGTAATTATATTTTCATTAATAACTTTCGATTAAAACTGGTTTGGTTTATCGAATATATCATTAAACTATTAACCTACATCTAAAGAAAAAAAAAAAGATATCGAACGAAACCTTTAGATTTTTGTTTATTTTTTTATATTTTTATAAAATTTTCTTACGTATTCCAGATGGTATGGACAGTTAAAAAAAGTTGAAATTATTTGCACGATCGAACGATGCTCAAGTTGGAATCTCTTTCGATATCGAAGACGGAGAAGTTTCTAACAACACTCAGTTAAAAATCTTCTCTTTTATACATCAATTTACTTTCTCTCTCTCTCTCTTTTCTCGAAAATATTCCAACCAACGGAAAACAACTTTTGAGAAATTCACAGATTGAGTGAAACAACGTATCCTTGACAAATAATGTATCGGTTTTCTGTTCTCATCATCGTTGCTTCGAAAGTTTGTCCCCATACGTTATATATTAACTTCCGGTATGACAAATACTGTGTCGGAATATCTTTCTATTTAAATCTTATATATGCAATGGTGTTAGGTTCTCTCATACGACAAAAAAAATTTTTTTTAAATCCGTTTATAAATATATTTTTCTTTTTGTGCTTATAATATTTTGCATTATGTGTGACCATAAGCACATTGATTGATAATTTATTATTCTTTTATGTCGAATAAACGAAGTCAAAGTTAAAATGAAAATTGTATAAATTTTCTGACCTGTTTACGTCCACGTCGGTCGATTCCAAAATTGTTCTAGCTTTGTCCAAATGACCATGTTCGACGGCTGCGAAAAGAGCTGCAAATGAAATAAAAAACATGTTATAAGCTAAGTTATTAAAAATGATGAAATGAAACAGTATAATTCATAAACGTATATTCAAGATACGCATACACGCTTATATCAGACTTAATAACCAACATTATGCTAATGAGAAAAGTCAGCCGTACGCGTTTTAATGTAAAAAATTATAAAGAATATACCATGCAAATGTATGTTGAGGGATTGTGCCGAGAGAGGATTAATATGTATCGACGACAGATTGTTCGAATGCTGTTGTGGCTGTTGCTTCTTTTTTCCAAAACCTTCCAGGAACTCCATACCTTGTAGCGATTGCAGTTCTATGTAAATAAAAATAAAGAAAAAAGAAAAGAACAAAAATATATAAATAAAAAAAATATATAAATGGAACTTAAGACAGAATAAACAAACAAGAAAGTAAGAAAATAATATTAAAAAGTTTCAAATCCCGAAGAGATGAACAAACAAAATTTCTATTAACTCTGAATCTATCTATATATGTATAAGATCAATATACTCTAGAAAATAATAATAATTTTGAACGAGAGAAATACGAATGAAAATATTTTCACATCCCTGTTTTTTTTTTTTTTTTTTTTTAACAAAAGGGAAGAAAGAAAGATACCAAAAGAAAAATAATTAACAAGAACGATTTTTCATTGATCCGTAGTATTTCTTATAAATACGTTCGACTTGTTTCGGAAGATCTTCGTAAAGAACAAAGGGTTTCGAGTGTTCATATTGTCTTGTGGAAATCGATTCTACGCGAGAAAGCAATTAACCGGTGGCAAGAGATCGCTACTAATGAAAAGCTTTCCTGCGGTCTAGCGTACTTGATCCGGAAGTGGTCGTGACGAGAACTCGATCCTGTCCGATCGATTCTAGATCCTTTGATTCCTTTCCTAGTTTCTTTTTACTGGCGCACATTTTGCTACGAAAGCTTCCACCACGAGCATTCGTCCAAAAATTAGTTAAATTATCTACGGTCCTGTTTCTGCAGGATTTGGTAGGGCAAACACTATCCGTATTTTCAATACACGATCGAAGATCACGATTATATTTCTCTCTCGATCTTGATGAGGCATCGATTTCGGTCTCGGAATAAAAATTCGTCCTTGGTCGATCGTTCCTTTCATATCCTGGACTTTTATCTCTTCCGAAGCTTCTATCTTCTCTCATGCTGAAACTTCTAACGTACTTGAGATCAGATTTGTTAGAAAGTAACGATTTCAAGAGTCTTTGCTCTTCGAAATTAGTTTTTTCGACTACACATTCATTTCGTTCCTCACGTGTTACATGTTCCTCATTTTTCACGTTGATTTCAATAGAAGCAAAACTCGAATCAAGGGAACTGTCTAGAGAAAACGTAGGATTCTCGTAACCGTGTTCGTCTTTTTCTAGCTTTCCCTTAGCCTTCACTTCTTGATCGTTTCTCTTTTTCGAACTTTCCTCGGTTATCATTTTTCGACGAAAAATACGTACGACTTTCGGTGACTTAGTTTCGTCCTCTATTCTACCCTCCAAGGATCTTTCAAGATCTTTTTGGTTCTTCATGCTTATTCTATCGTCGAGAAAAAGCTTCTTCTCAAAATCCTTCGTAATCTCGCGAGACTCGACTGCGTCGATGGACGAATTTGTTTCCGACGACGTTCGACGATCTTCCTGAGATATGTCCTTGTCCTTTATCCTCTCATTTCTCTTATCGTTCGACTTCTTTTCGTTCTTCATCGAATTCACAAACGTCCTAGGCAATTCCTGTTGCTGTTTCGCTTTTCCGAGATCCTTCGAGGATACACGTGTCGTTTTACATTGATCCTTCGAGGACACAGGCGAAATTTCGAAGCCCGAGGCAAGCTTGAAAGCCGCACGATTTCGGATTTTCGATATCAGTTTTACCGAAGCACGAAACGATCTCGATCTTTTCAACGTCGACATTCTGCCGTCGTTCGTTGTCGATCGTCTCGATAATAATTCCATTTTTGGACTGGATGTTGACGCAGCCTTTCGAAATTTCATCTGGAATTTTTCCCTTCTATAGAAATATCGATTATTCTTTTCTTTTTTATTTTTTTTCAAGGATCGATATAATACAAAAGAAAAGTGATATTTTTATTTTTCTTAAATATAAAATGATTCCAATTGTTTTTTTTTTCTTATTTTTTTCTTTGGTGATTCTTTTGTTTGAGAAAACGACGAATGCAGGACAATATTCTTTGGCTTGATATAGCTGGAAAAAAAGAAAAACGAGAGTAGACTCTCGTAAAAAGTTCTATCGTTTTAAAACCAAGATAACGCGATGCTTTTTATCTCGGAGAACACGAAGAATGTGTTTTTCGCGAAAGTCAAAAGTGAATCTTTCACGAGGAATTGCCTTTAACTACCTGTTCTTCGAAACAATTTCATTTCTAGACTACGTAAGTACACGGTATCGCATGCCATGAAAGATCTTGTTCTTTTTATTTTCCGCGGTCACGTAAGTTCCCTTTAAAAAATTAAATTTCTTTTTATGAAAAAAAAAATTAATTTTGCGGAAAGCAGACCGAATATCTTGCTTTTCCCTTCCCACTTTCCTTTTTTGATCTCTTTTTTTTTTATTTTAAACCTTTGATAACTCGTTGGAATAATATTTTTGAGTAATCTTTTCTTTTCCCGTTTAGGTTTAATAACGATAATAAAATGATTTTCTCAATCGATAATACGAATGAATATCGAGCTAACATATCACTTTTTATTAAAGCGTTTATATTGCTATTGGAGAAAATATACTTTCGAGAGATCGTGCTGATAAAACTTTAAGCTAGGAAACCGAAGGACTTTCGATCTGGGTCAAGTGCACCGTCGAAATAGCAGTAATTTGAAAATAAGAGCGTGACTTACAATAGTACTGTGGGCTATATAACAATAAGTCACGCTATTACCAAACGAAATGTGTTATCGTGGATTACAGTATCGCTAGACTATTCTTACCAGGAAATCCGTCGATGTTAAATTTTAAAGCATTCTCAAGATATGTCGAAGCAGAGTAACGATTATATGAGTTACAAGATAAGAGAGAAAGAAAGAAAAAAAGAGAGAGAAAAAGAGCAAGAGACAGAGAGAGATAGAGAGAGAGAGAAAGAGAAAGAGAGAAACAAGTCTAACAATGAGAGGGTTGTTCGTGGCCCGCCCAAATATCATTTGCACAACGACGTTTTCTACAGAGAATTGTCGTCTGGTAGAGCAACCAGATGATTTCTTATCTCTCTCTCTCTTTCTTTCTCTCTTTATCTCTCGTTCTCGGCACGGGTCCCTGCCATCCTCTAAAACGATTTTATTATTTACTTAGGACACGCACTTGAGCAATTCTCCGTTGTGTCCCGACAATTGGCCATTAAAACGAAGTGGACTGAACGTCGCCTCTTCCTCCTCGAAGCGAGCGACAATTTATCAGCTCAATAAAATTTATTACTTACGTCCGTTGGTTGTTAGGATCTACGACGATAGTGTATCGCCTTTCTAACGTCTACCAGGGATCTTTCATTTCTCTCTTTCTCGAACTTTCTTGCTTTCTCTCTCTATGATCTCGCGAAATTACCATAAAACGGGCCAAGTTCCTCGCTTTGTAACCGTCGCATGTTCTCCATAGCAACATTCTCTTTCTCTCTCTCTCTCTCTTTCTTCCTGTATCACACACGACAACGAACTCGTGAGAGATTGGACATAGTGCTTTTAGCCGTTTAATGTCTCGGAAAGAATACAAAACACGTGCATCATCAATAAATTTGCGTATTCTCCATACACGAATGTTCTTTTCTCTAGTGATTGTAAAAGGACTTCTCAGATCGAATGTTATTTTTCGAGTTATTCTTATTGACTTTAGTCTCACGAAGATGCTAAACGATTTGCGTCAAAGCCGATATCCTCGAAACAGAGATTTACACAAAACTACTATTATTTCTAATATATACTTATTTATATCGAAGGATTATATTCAAGACCATTTTATTCGTCCGTTGTATTCGATTTTATAAACTTTTCTAGGATCTATTTATTGATACTAAGATTTGATATAAAATCTAGTTCGTTTAAAAAAGAAGAAGAATAAATGATTTCAAATATATCGTATATATGCAAAACTCCGTTGCGAGTTAAATCGACCTGTATTTTGTATGAATAGACGGGAGAAGAGGAAGAGAATTTTTGTTGACTTATGAAAAGAAGTCCAAAAACATTTTTTCAAGATGGACCAGAATCCTTGAATAAGGGGTAAACGAGCATAGCGGTTAAAGCGCAATCGCTCGAGCATGCTCAAATCGATTGGAAGGGATGGAACGAACGGTCTCTCTCGCGATACAGATTGGGGCTCATTAGAAGTTAACGAGAGAATTATGGTCTGCCAGGAGGATAACAGGGTAATCAGAGTCTGGGCAAGTAAATCGATTAGACTTTGGATTCCCTGAGAGAATAACGAAAGAAAAATCTTTATCTTTTTTTTTCTTGTCAACACTATGTAGAATCTCTCTCTCTCTCTCTCTCTCTCTCTCTCTCTCTCTCTCTCTCTTTCTCTCTTTTACTGTTTCCTTTATCATTCGCGAAACTAACATTGCCTCGATCGAATCTTTTCTTTTAGTTCCATCAGAGGATACGATGGAAATCTAGATTAAAAGAGAGCACCTGGTCCATCGAACAATGGAGGAAGGTAGAAAGAGAAGAGGAAAAAAAGATGTAAGAAACAAAAGGGAAAGGATAAGAGCAAGCATTGTTCCCTCTCTTGCTTTGACTTGCATCGTGCCAATCAATCTCGACTGTTTCCTCTTTTCCTTTTGCCCACATACCACTATCTGACACACAACACTCTTATTTTCTCTTTCTCACATTATACCGAAAGTTGGACAATTGTTAATCCCACGGAGATATTGTAGTTAATAACGCGGCTTCATTTCTCTCGTGTGTACCTTGAAACTTTCCTCCTAGGTCAGACTCTACTTTATTCGTAATTTCAAAGAATACTTTTTGCTTTCTATTTCTTTTTTCATTCATATTTAAAGACTGACTTGTAAACGATTTGTTGTTTGGAAAAAAACAAAGAGAGAGAGAGAGAGAGAGAGAGAGAGAGAGAGAGAGAGAGAGAGAGAGAGAGAGAGAGAGAGAGAGAGAATAGAGACAAAAAAATAGTTAATACATCCTAAAAAATCTCTCTCTCTCTTTCTTTCTTTCTCTCTTTAAATCCAAAAGATCGTTAGCCTTATTATCAACGAGTTCCGTTACGATAAAGAATTATCTCTTTCCTTTCCGGTGATAATTGTCATACTTTTTTGATATCTAACGTCGTGACCAATGATGAGACATCTTTAATGGTACAAATCATTTCTGCCAATGACAGATTTCATTATGAAATTATAGATTAGTTCGTTTAGATCGATTAGAAATATCGAATGAACTAATCGAATGATTGTTAATAACGATTAATTCAGTCGATGAAATAAATTCAACATTCTTTCATTAAACGCTAACAAGTATATCGCGTCTTATTTCTCGAGTCTTGTTTTTCATGCCTTGTTTCTTTTCATATCGATCTCAAAAGAATAATAATTAAGATTTTTCACGTAGGAAAAAAAACTTTTCGCAATTTCGTCGATAGTAATAATGCACTTGTCCCAGATTGAAAAAGAGGTTTTATTAAAAACAAGTTCTTGGAATACGTATAGGTGCAGTCGATTGGTAAGTTCGATTTATCGATAAAGTTTCTACCTTCCTATTAGTATTATTAGCTATAGGTACTTTTTTTATTTCACAACGATTCGATATCTTTCTCGTATATTGTATATCGTTTTATGTAGACACACATACTCACATAAGTCAAAATAAATACCTTTGACGTAGGAATGTTTAATCGTGTTCTTGATAACATTAATCGTTAGTCGGTTTAATACCAATAGAAATTTTTAATATTCTTTCGTTGTTCTTTCTGCTAACATGCGTTTGCAATTTAACGATTTAATCGGCCATATGGCGTGAAAAAGTCATTCGAATGATGTATCGCGTAGCTAGCTTCGTTCGATATATATATGTACGTATTTCTAAGCACCATGTGTTGCGTTCGTGTTCTCTGGGACAGAACGGAGATACGGGTAAAGTCTATAACTGTGGCTTACAATTAGTTAAAGTCGGTCCATACCAATCTGCTCGGACAATTTGTCGAGAAATATAGGACGTCGAGACGAGAAAGAGCAAACTTACCAAACGAACCTCATTATGTTAATCATAAAAATAAAAAAAAAAGAAGAGAAAAAAAAGAATACTAAGCAAATATGCGAAAGAAAAAGAAAAGACGTTTTATTTTAGGCACATTTCCAACGAGATGATTATTGTTACTCAAATAAAGCTTGTTCGACAATCCTAAATTATATATATTTTGCAAGTATTTTTATTTATTATCAGTTACTATCAATTACTTATTTTTCTTTAGGGGAACGGGTAGAAGAGGCGAATATCTCGAGGATTTTTAGACTTTCGCGAGAAAATTGAAAAGAATGAGACGAAAACTGTTCCATGCTCGATTCGTTTCTAGTTATGCAATCGACTGTGCATCGAGGTTAACCTCTCAAGGACGTTCATGCGTCCGTTCACTGGCCGTTCGAATACCACAGCGAAACTAGCCATTAAAGTCCATGACAGAATGTTTTGATTCTTCGTGTTTTCCCAGAATAGAGGAAAAAGAGAAGAAAGATTATTATTTCAAAGGTTCTGTTTGATTTTTAATTTTATGCTCGTGTATCGTTTTTTCTTTTTTTTTTATATATATATACGTATTTGAACGACGTCAAAATCAACAAAGACGAGTTAGACGAGTTTTAATTAATATTTTTTCTTTTTTCTTTTTTTCTTTTTTCTTTAGTTTACACGTGATCACAGAGCGTATTCAAATAAATGAAAGAGAATAACGATGAATTAAATATCTTCATGCCATGCATGTATTTTAATTTAGTCCCAGGAAATGAGAACTTTTACGGACAACAAAACTTGTCTCCGTTTAAGCGTAACTACAAAGTCATGAATTAAAAGTGTATTTTGTCGGATAAGAGAGTAACTTTTTAACAAGCTAGGTCGTTTTCACATATATGGTTGACCTTGCTAGCATTTTCTTTCTCTCTTTCTCTCTCATTCTTTCTTAAAGCAGTAGCACGTGTGAAAGCTGAACATGCAATATGTAAGGAGAAGGATAATCTTTCGTAGTTGCCTTGTAATTTGACACTAAACACAATTTAAAGTTAAAGAAAGATGTCTTTTGCGTAAAGGCCATGAGAAAACGAGTAAATCTTAAGAATCAAAAAATTCATGTGATATTTCTTTGAAAATGTATTCAAGGAAAATGGAGAAAAGTTTGAAAAAAAACGAGCGAAGTAAAATCATCATTCTGTTATTCATTTGAATAAAATGAAAAAGATGAACGACAAAAAGGGAGACAAAATTTAACGAGTTCATAAAGCACGATATATTGCATTATGTGAAGTATATATTTCTTTAAAGATTCGTAACATTTAGGATTTAAACTTTAGAAGTTTAAAAGTTTAAAAGTACGAACGTGTCGAGTTAAAAACGATGTACTTCATAGGTCAAAAAACATGACTTAACTGTCGTAAATCGTTTTTATAATCTGACTCACAAGGTCTCTATAAATCGATAGGATAACTTTTTTATTAGCGAACTTTCGCACGTTAACAAAATTCCATTTACGAAATTAGAACGTGAAAAAAGGATATGTCTATTAAATATATATATATCAAGATATACATATCTTTCGAAAACAATATCACGCTATAATTATCGATCATCTCTGTATCGTGCAAAAACAGAACCAAAAAATAAATACAAAAAAAGAACAAACTCTCTGGAATTTTGATTGTGGTAGTGTCAACGTATTTCATTAACTTTCCAACAGCTAATTCAATTTTCTCATAACGCGAAAGCGTGAATTTTAGAGTACACGTCTAGCCGGCCATTGCGATCTATTACAATTTCGCTACTTCTCTTCCGCTTATTATTTTATATCTTGTTTTTATTAAAAAAAAAAAGAAAATAAAATACAGAAATGAAAAATAAGAAAATAAAGAAAAAAGATTCAAAAACTTCGACGATGAAATAAAAGTAAAAGACAAACTATTCCATGTTTCGGAAGCTATCGTAAAAAAATAGTTCGGTATGAACGTGCCTTTAGATTCTCAGCTGTTCTCCCCCTTTGAAAACGCGATGCCGAGAGGGTCCAACTTCTTGTTCCTTCGAATTCACAATGGACTTGTCTCGAGAGAAGAAGAAGTCGATTAAAGAATATTCGCTCGTTTTATCTCTGTTTTATTCTCAAATACGTACAACGTTCATATAGGAAACGTTTGATTCTTTATATTTGTTATAAAAGATAGGACAACAACGCAGCATGTTCGCTTTGTTAGAGGATTACATCAAAGTAACACGAAAGAAATTGGAAGAGCAAAGAAAAAAATGTTTACCTTATTCTTCTATCACAGAAAATATTCAAGTTTTTGTTATCGCAATAAAATGAGAAATCATTCGTGAATTTATTCAAATTCACGTAGAATCTCACACTTCCGTTGGTGGCACGCGCGGAATTCAAAGGAAACGACTTTACCGACTAAGTCAGATGGAAGGAGTCACAGGACTCACAGGACGCAAGAGCGTCACCTTCGTTCGAACCTTAACTTGTCACTCTCACGTTCTCCTCGTAATATTCTTTTCTTTCTGAACTCGCCAAGAACTCGTCGACCTTTTCCACCTTCCGTCTTCGCTTTTGAAAACCTTCATCCATCCTCGTCGTTTCGAACGATGAAAGTCCGTTAAAATCCTTCGAGACCTTTGAAAAATTCTTCGCAACTCAATTTCCTCACGTATTTTTTTCACAATTCTCACGCTCTTCTCTTTCCTTTTTCTTTCTGCTTTTTTTTTTTTTCTTTTATTTATTACTAGATTATCGCAACGAAATATTCAATAGTTCAGAGAAAGTCAGAGCCTCTTCTGATTATTTTCGAGAGTGAACAATGAACGTCTGCGAATGTACGTCGTCGAACTGACTCGCGCGAACGTTGTGGCGTCGTCTGTGGGCACGCATGAAGTCGAACACAGATCCCCTCTCTCTCTTTTACCTACTATCTATCTTTCTCTTTCTCTCTTTCCCGCATTCTCGACCTCTTCTTCCCTCGACGTTTGAAGCCAAGCGAACAGCTGCCGGCTCCCTACCAATCAGACGCCCCCTCGTGATCTCCGCCATGGACCACGTGCGTTCCACGCGCGCCAAAAGTTTGCACATGGGGGACCCCACTTCGTTTCAATCCTGACTTTTAATGCAGTTTTAAGATAACATCGATATTTTCATCAAATTATTCGAGCTTCGTCTTAAATATTTTTTTTTTATGGAAGTATTACATTTTATTTTGTTCCCTTTTCTTTTCTTTTCTTTTCTTTTCTTTTCTTTTCTCTCCTTCTTTTTGTTTGTTAATTGTATCAGATTATGATTCATTTTTATTAATAGTAATTTAACACTGTCGAAATTTTCAATTGCAACTGGACTCTTTGCTTAACTTCGATTTTTCTTTTTTGTTTTTCCATTTCTTACAGATATACTATTTCGTAAAACATTAATGTTTTCTTATTAATTAAAAAATTAATTTTTATCTTGTAACTCGTAAACACTTGTTGCGTTAAAGTGTATTTTCATTGTAATTCCGAATCGTTTTCTCCCTTGCAGGTATGTAACTTTTCGAAGGGGCCACTTCCGGTGTGATTCAAACGCATGCCAAAACAAGTCAAGATTTTTTGTTGACGATTCTCAATGTTGCTTTTCAACAAAAGCAGATCGATCTCTTCTATTTCATTTGCCTTTTCTTTTTTGTAATAGTCTCATGATATTCGATATTTTTAATAGGTCTATTTTTGTTTTTAATTATGATATACTTTTTACGCAATGATCAAACGACAATAATTTAAAAAAATAGGCAAAAAATTTTTGTTGGGAAAAATTAATGTAATTTTTCTAAGCTAAAATATAAATGAAACAAAAAGAGGTCAAAAACTAATTCAAGTGTCTACTTTGAGTGAAATTTCCTTATTGTTTCTTGAGAATGTAATTACTAATCTTCCAGCGACATACACGTATAAAACATGTGGCTTCATTCTCACAAAAGACAAGAAAAACGTAACAATTAGAAAAGCTGTGCGGAATAAAATTTTATTGTTACGAACGATTACATTGAAATAATATTTCCAGATCGGAAACTGAAAATTATCTTACAAATGTAATTTGACGACAAGACGGAACCTTCAAATTAAATGCTTCTAAGTAGAAATTAACGTTGTTCGAATAAAACAATAAAAAAAAAGAAACAAATAACGAATAAAATATTGCATCTATTAAAACTATTATTGTTGGGATATCACTTCAGTTATTATATAAGTAAACAAATTTAACTTAATAATTATTAACATTAATAATTATTAGAAAATAAATGGGTAAAAGATAGGATATAGATAGTCTTCCTGACATCTTCAGTTTCCGAAGTTAAGCACTGCGTGTTTCACTTGTATTATCGCAGGATGCCTGATATTGAATAATAATGTATACACTAGAAACTGGAGGATACATCGTCGACCGTTTAGTCTGAACTACCTTCTATAGAAGTTTCCCGAGAGAAACAAAGATAGGAGTTATGAGACATGACAAAGTGACAATTTGCCTCGCTTCAAAACTGTGTCATTGCGGATGAAATGTAAAATGGAGTATTTAAGATAAATTATGAAAAAATAACTTTGAAAACTGAAAATAGATAAGGTAAGTTTTAATGGCAATATCAATTATTGCTAATAGTTAAATTGGTATATAATGTTAATGTAATAATATAAATAAATAATTTTTTCGACATTTCTGATAATATTTAAATTGCACGTTACATCAACGATTTACTCAATTTCTG
The DNA here is from genome assembly GCF_014466175.1 of Vespula pensylvanica. Classification (NCBI taxonomy): domain Eukaryota; kingdom Metazoa; phylum Arthropoda; class Insecta; order Hymenoptera; family Vespidae; genus Vespula; species Vespula pensylvanica. The sequence goes on along the minus strand of NC_057692.1, from coordinate 6,819,517 downwards.
TTATGGAAACTGCAAATATTTTATGACCAACAGAAAGCTGTTAAAGAAGCTAAGAAATATGGAACATATATTCCATTTTTCTTTCACATATCTATTACTAATATAAAGTTTAATGCCAAAGATCCATTTCATGAAATCGTATTTCTAATGCCGCTCATTTTTCAACGAATAATAATTCTTTCTTTCTAGATTTTCAAGCAAAAGATCAATTTATTTGATCCTATCCATATTGATCCATGAATTATCGAATATTAATACGGTTGAAATAATCATGATTATTCTTTTCTTCGAAACAAATTTTATTATAGTATAATATAGTATTATTATTTATTTATTTCTTTATATTTAAAATTAAAATGAAACGAAGATGAATTTACGATTGAAAAATACTGCGCTGAAAACGTTCGTTCACGAATTTTATCTAATTCGTACGATGAAGTGAAATAGCTATTTTTTTCGTTCCATCGGTTTTTTTTTCTATTCGTTTTTATATGTATTTTTTGGTTGAAAGTTCGTTCATTGTTTGGAAACGTATTGTTCTAGGTCGACAAAATTTATATATATACATGTACGTTTTTACATACACATATTGATATATGTGATATTAAATGGAAAATATTGCATGTAAGACAAAAGTAGTAACGATAGAGAAAACGTCACGTATTCGCAATATGTGACGGATGCATGATAAACATTGAGTCTGTTTCCCATTGACGATTTAAGCGGAGACGATATAAGGTCGAAGAAAATTGGAATTTTATAAAGAGAAATATTTTGAAAGAATTTAGTGTTGCGTTATATGTCACGTAATTTTTAGATCGAATAATCTTCAATTTTAATTTTTTCTCGAGTTATATTCATTATCTGTAAATACAAAATAATATAATTTTTCAAAGGTGTGTACTTTCAAAAATTTATCTACTTAAAATAAAATTTACTTAAAATCTTATGTCTCTCTCTCTTAGTACGAATATTTTCTTAATAAATTTTTATCGAAATCATTTCGTTCGTTGTTATTTACAAAAGAATTATCGTTCGCAATTAAAATTCTTTTTACAGTCTTACATCGTATCCGATATAAGAACAATGTAATGGCCTGATTAATAGTCTAATGGAACCCAAAGGACACCGACTTTTCCAATAACTTTAATGGGTATTGAAGGTCCACAAACTTTAACCTTTTAAGTTTCGAAGGCATTTCAGTGTGGCGAGATAGTCGGATGGGATATCTAATTGTAAGTTCTAATAAATGCTTCTTCGCATCACTGCAGGAGTCTTCTACTTAATACTTAAATTTCTATCCTTGACAAAGGTAACAACGTCTTCTTCTCCACTCTGGAATCTTATTAAATTGCTTGAGAAAAACGAAGAAAAGATAGGTTCGTCTTGTTTCAAATTTTGAAAAGATTTTAAAGAGCTGAAAAGTTTGATTAGAAATTCTAGTCATTTTTATCATCTCTTAATTACCAAGCATAATAATTACATCGTTTCTCCTTATCCCATTTCTTTTTTTTTTATTAACATTATAGTTTTTACGTAAAACTGTTCAATTTTGCTGGTATTTCTTATATTAAAATTTCTTCACTTAAGTCAGAGATATAAAATACGTACATATGTAAATCCGTCGAAAATATCCTCTTTTTTCTCTTCATACATATTTTGCATACATAAATACGATATACGTATACCTAAATATCTAGTATGTATATAGATTGAATAAAAAAAAAATCAAGACTTTAAGAGGATTTATCTGAGAAATTCTCAAGTATTGAGAGAAACGCTAGCGGAAGGAGGATAAAAAAAGCAGAGACAAGAAAAGGAAAGACAGTAAAAAGATATAATTACATTTTTTACTCGCAGATAGAGATATTATATACGCGAAACTACGTTACTTTTACCTAGCCTCGCAGTTCGACTATACTTTTCCACGTTATTCTCTTTTTTTCTTTTTCACACCGTCGAACTTTTATTCTTATTTTGTAAAAAAAAAAAAAAACTACATAAATCCAATTTTCGAAGCTTCGTTAAAATCCCAGCACACTTTAGTAGATATTTACTGTTGACTTCTCATACAAATTAGATCACACGCTTCGTTCGAAGTGTAAATTTCAAAATGAATTTAATTTTAATTTAATGAAGTATCATTCGTATTACTTTCATATGGATTATTAACGAGAAAATTATTATTTAGATATCGATAATAAAAACGTTCTTTCTCTCGTTGAATACGAAACATATATGTGTGATCGTTAATGTCGAATATCGAAGACGACGTTGGTGGAAACACGAGGTGTCAAATGCAACAACTGCGAATCCGAAGCGAAATCTACGAAATAAACGAGTTATCTCATGCAAAGGTAGCTTGACAGCTAGACAATTGAGATAGCATACCAAAAAGAAGATATTGTACTGCTATACGTTTTATGAAGAAAAAAATTCGATATTTCGGGAATCGAGAGTATCGGGGAAGGACGAATTGGAAAGACTCTGTTAAAAAATGGAGGTAGACGATATCACAAAGAGTAGGATCATCGATAAAATCGATAAAGCTTATAACTTTTAATCGGGATAAAGTATGAACGGAATTATAAATGGAAATATATATATATATTTTTTTTTATTTACCAAATAAACTTCTGTTAGATATACTTAAGAAAATTTTTTTACAAATTTAATATACGTGTAATTATAGAGAATAGATAAAATCACATTTACCTCGTTCGATGAAAGAAATGTAGATTCATCTATGATAATTTCCTTCCTAATTAGTTGGAAACTTGTAGAAATTACACTACACTTTCACTATATATATATATATATATATAAAACATGTAACTATATAAAAAAAAATACTGTTTTCAAGTATACTATCTATCGATAACAAACTTTCTCAAAACATGTAAATTTCACACAAGTTTGTAGTATAAAGAAATTGTTTGAATTTATTACACGGTTATACTAAAAGAATCGGTTAAGAGTAAAGCGATTTTACTTTGGAAAAATTTGATATATATACCGAACGAATTAGTTTAGAAAAATGACGGAGAAATTTGTCTGCCTCGAAAACAGACCCTTACGATCGAAGGGAAAGACAACGACTGAACGGAAGGCTTGTTGCAACAGATGCGAGGTATACTATGGGGCACCTACTACATGGGCATGACATCGGGGCAGGTGAGTTCGAATTTCGTCGAGCTCAGGGCCGTATTATTCTTACTCTCCCCTAGAAGAGTGTCAGTTGACAAGAATAAGAAAGAAAATAAAAAGAAAAAAGAAAAGAAAGAGACACTTGGAGAAACTCGAAACACAAAGCTAAAAAAATGATTCATCCATTTTGCCATTATGATCTTTTTCTTTTATTTATCATTATCATTCATTTGTTGATTATAAAAAATAACCGAATAATTAATACAGTAGCAGAAAAAAACAAAAAGGAAACAAAATTATTGGAGTTTTTCTAAGAAATCGTTAGAAGAATCGATATTAAATTAGAAATTGCAGTCTAATGATTTATTTTAATAATGTTAATGTAATAAAATTATAGTTAAAACATTAAACAAATATATAATATTATTATTTGAAGAAAAGAAGCCTCGTTCCTGTTCGATCGTATTTCGAGATGAGCGTTGGTTATGTCCGTTTTGTATACAAAAAAATAAAAAAGAAAAAAAAAGAATTCATAAATAAGTTTTACCATCTTTTATACGGTTTGCACCTGCTATTCAGTTTACGATATATACTGTGTCTTTAAAGTTTTCAAAATGGCATCTTCGGAAAAAAAACTTTTCTAGCTTATATCTAACTTTCACATAGCGTCGTTTCATAAGTGTCGTTTCCAAGAACAAAAGATAGAAAAGATTTTCAACATTTTCGACAGATAAAGGTTTAAAGTTTAGGAAAGATTAAAAAGAGTTGTTCGTAAGTAGTAAGACACCCGTTATATAGGAGCTCTTATATCGCAGGTGCCGCCCTTTTCCGGACTGTTTTCTCATAGACCTTGGCAGGAAGAAAGGTAGTGGAAGAGTAAAAGAAGAAGGGAGGAAAGGAAAAAGAGAGAGAGAGAAAGAAAGAGAGAAGGAACCTTAGTAACGGAATGTTCCTGACGGGTTCGCTACGCCAGAAATGTGATGCAGAATTTGAAAAGAGCGGAAGAGACAGACGATTATGCGAAGCAACGTGCGGATCTCTATTGACGCGTGAATATTTTATCTCTGTCACCAAGCCCGATCTCCTTTACCATTCGACGAGCTTCTAAATATTAGGGCTGTATCTTTCTCTCTCTCTCTCTCTCTCTCTCTCTCTCTCTCTCTCTCTCTCTCTCTCTCTATCTTTCTCTCTTTCTGCCTGTCTCTGTCTCTCTCTTCCTCTCGTAAATCTCATTCGAGCATGTGATACGAGCTAACGGATATTAATAAAAAAAATCATACCAAAATACATTTATGAATAATATTGGATCGTGTTATATCCCTTTTGTAAAGATGAAAGGAATCTTTTCATTGTCATTTACAAATTTATACTACCTCTTTCACGTGTTTTATCGATAATATCTTCGAAGAAGAATAAAGACATGCCATTTGAAAATCATTTCTGGATAACTCGGTGAATTAATATAGATAGAGAAGAAGTAAAGACAAATTTAAGGTATCATTAAAGTAACGAGGATATAGGAGAGAAAAGAGAAAGAGAGAGATAAAGGTTTTATTAATCCCCAAGAGTTTGAACGACGTTTAGCTAAGGAAGTAGGATGATTTTTAATTATAGTTTCGCTTGTGAACGAAGTACTTATCATCCTATGATACTCTTGAAAATTTGATTACGCTTTTCTAAGCTTAGAAAGAATAATGCAGTGAGAAGAAGATGAAAAAAATTTCATTGTAAAAAAAAGAAAAAGGAAAAGAAAAGAAACCGGAAAAATTTAACGTAACTGTTTGCGCGTTGCTCGAATTTATATAAATAATTGTTGATTTCTTTTTTAAACAATTAAATTTTCTTCGTCATTCCAATAAGAAAATATTTTTGATAAGAGATACGTGATCGAATAAGAAAAGGTATAACGTTCCTCTCTTTCTTAAAACTTTGCCGCCAACAACTCCGCGAGTCCGTAGTCTCGTTTGCGCCAAATGCAAGGAACCGGTTTATGCGAGGCACCAAGATTTTCGATACATTCGCGTTGCAGCTTCCTCTCCTTGCCATATCTCCTTCTCTCGCGAGTTCCTCTATAAACGATTCTCTTCTTTCGTTCTCTAACAATTTTATAAAATTTCTTTGCCCGTTCCCCTGTATTTATCTTTCTTCTTTTTCTTTGTTTCTCTAATCATTTTGGAACATCGAGATGGAGCTATCGATCATTGTATTTCAATAATGAACGACAAACAATCTAATTTCCTATTTAGTTTCTATATCAAAAATAAAAACCTTGCTTATGGTTTATACAAATGATCGTTCGACTTACGATAATAATTTTTACGAGACTTTGATAAAATCGAAAAATGAATTATAAGAAAGATAGTAATTTTAAATAATGACTCAAACATAATAGAAATCTAAAAATATATCTATATAATTTTTAGAATAAAAAAAGAAAAATAATAATAACGAAGAAAAGAAGAGAAAGGAAATGAGTTTCCTACTCTTATCGAAGAGTCGAATAATCAACGACTTCCATCTACCGTAAGTTTCCTTTTCTTTTCTCTTCTTCGTCGTCATACTCATGAACCGTGAAACTTACGCTGTGGTCAAGAGCGTGACCGGGCTCCTCGATGTCGAGGAAGAAGGTAAACAACGTGCGGAATAACACACACAATAGACTATAGACCCAACAGGTAAATTCATATATGACCTGCATTTTAGCTCTCTTAAGAGAATTATTGTGTACCATAATATTAAGACTCTGTTATAAGAATCGATTGAATGAAAATCTACCTCAATATATTTTCATAAATAAAGATGTGTTCTTGAAACTTTCTTTTCCATTCATCTAAGGATATTTCATCAACCCGATTAATTGATCGAAAAATATTATTTACTCCAAAATAAGATGTTAGTTTCGTACAATTTTTTATTCATTTAAATTTTGATTATTCTTGCGTTGTCGATATACGAACGAAAGAGCATAGATAATTCGAGAAGCTACTTTGACTTCCTTCGTTGTATAAAGAAGAAAAGAAAATATATAAAAAAGAAAAAAGAAAGAAAATGATTATTGTCCGCAATATAAAACTTACTATAATAATGATATTGAAACGGTCGTTAGCTCTCGTCAAGGCATTTCCAGCATGGACTCCGATAATCTGACGAGAGCTTCCACCACTTGGTTATTTCGAAATCCATCAGAATCCATTGAGATCACGTTGATCAAAGTAACGTTTCAACATCTTGCATCACTGACGATCTCCTCGAGACTTTGCAATGTTTTATTGAAATAGTCATCGAAGCGCGACGAAGAGGCACACGGGAAAATTCACTTTAGGATTTCACCTCACTTTCACTGCATCGTTAGCACGCTTGATAGGCGAGTCACGCACGAAAAGACAAACCAGACAACGATGACGACGATGATGAACTGGACGATGATCAGGCACATGAACCTCTTTGCCAGGAAGATTTCACTTCGTTTGAACGTGACAAGAAAGAGCTTGATGTTTGACTTCAAGGTCGAGTGACTCCTAACTAGGAGAGGCTAACCTTCTTCACACGCTTTTCCTTTCAACAAGAAGAGTTGCTACTTTCAAAACGCTTCTTCGAACGTTTTTTTTATTTCACGAATTATTAAGATCAAAGAAATTGTTGAATAGAAATTTCTCAGATCGATTATAAAGTATTTCACACTTTTGCTTTTCTTCAATGTTACGAGTAAATACTTTATATTCTTTTTCGGAAGAAAATATTTTCTTTTCTTTTTTTTTAATTTGGAATTTTTTTTTTTTTAAATCCTGACGATAAATCTCGATGAAATTGTGTGGACCACCTTCCACTTCTCCTTCTCTTTTTCTTTCTTTTCTTCCTCTTCTTCTTCTCCTTCTTCTTCTTCTTCTTCTTCTTCTTCTTCTTCTTCTTCTTCTTCTTCTTCTTCTCTCTTTTATGATATCTCTGGAATCGTGAATCAACTTTGACTTGGTACAAGAACAGAATCGTTAATCGTGAACTGGATTGCAAAGGAAAAGATGAAAAGATCTTGAAACTCGTGTCACTTTTTACACACGATCTTTAGTCGATGTCCACGTGAATGGGCTACTTCGAAGTGTCAAGAAATTCACCTACAACGACGACGACGACGACAACTACGACGACAACGACGAACGCGACTCGTACCTTTCTTCCTTCGCGGTGCGTTGCTCTTTAAGACGTTTGGTGGGGGCGACCGGTTTCAGGTCGACTCGTCTTAAGATCGTTCTAAAGCTTAACGTTTATTGGTCGACTTTGTTCCAACGCACAGTGATGTATCAAGTTCTTCTCACGAATGGCGGTGACATTATTTTCTTGACGCTTATCGAATAAATTCAAATTTATTTTATAAACTCACTTGAAATTCAAATAGAAATGTATTGGGTTGGAAAAAAATAGGATTAACCGAAGGATAAACGCATCTATTTTTTTTTATGTTTGTCATGTTTTTTTCTAAAGAGAAAAAGCAAGAAGAAAAAAGAAAGAGAAAAGAAAAGAAAAGAAACCATTCGTTGTATCACACATTAATCAGATCACCTATTATTACTATATCTATGATTCTACGATTCTAAAAATTCGTCGAATATAAAAATATTTTGTAAATACATTATTGATAAATTTATTTTTAAAACATTTCTTCATCCAGGGAACAACACAGGAAACAATGAGATCCTCTATTTATAATAACATTTCACGCGTATTTCGATTCTGTTTCTTATTCGCGGAAGCGTGATAGAGAATAAACAACGATAGGGGATGATTCAACTAAAGCAGAGGAATAAAAGTGCATGCGCATGCTTTTTTATCGCGCCAAGCTTGAAGTTACATTTGAAATTCCACGATCTTCGGTACTTCATAGTATGGGAACGCCGTAGGGGAAAAGGGAGACGGATGATAGGAAGACAAGATCGAATTTAAGATTCTCGTTTTTTTCCTCTTCGTTCTTTCCTTGATAAAATGAGAAGGAAAAAAGAGAAGAGAGATAGAGAAAATAAAGTACCAAATCAAAAGTTTGCGTTCAGAGAGAACATTTTATGTGATATTCCAAAGAAAAATTTTTTCTTCTCATCGTGAAAGTAAGGAAAAAAGAGAAAAAGAAAAAAAAACTGATTTATATGAGCGATTCGCAGGGAAAAAGTTTTTCGTGAAAAAGAATTCGACGTGTCATTTTCTCGAGGAAATATAAATATGAAAGTTAAACACACTTCGTAAAAATTTGTTCCAATCTTTAGGATTTTAGAAACGATATCTATGTTGAATAAAACTCTACGATATATCACGTTTCCATCTTTTTTTACACTGTGCGTAACCAAGTATCGTATTGGATAACTTTTTGCGTTAACCACTCTTCCAGTCGATCTACTTATAGATACCTACTTTAAATTTCCCTTTTGCTCTTTCACAAAACAAAAGCTTCGAAAGTTATTCACAGCTTTTACGAATTTTTCCCATTTTCTACTTCCCATCTCATTCGCCGGGGATACTATGATTTTATCTCAAAACGAGGAAATTGATGAACTTATATCCAATAATATTTCTTTACAAGTTTTAATTTAAACGAATTCAAGGAGAATTTTAGGTTTGATGTAAAATGTAAATCAATAGAAAGCTATGAAATGCGTAATACATGGTGTCACGGTTTAAGCGTAATCATTACTGCACTATTATAACAAGCATAATTCAATCTGGTCATAATAAATTGACAATGCTGAGAGATAGAGAGGATGCTCTTTGCCGATGCGTTCTCAAATTCAACATTGTTTAGTTTGTTGAAATAATACGCAAATGAGGTCGGTCATTGTGAAGAACGGAGAATTGTGATGACAATCGTCTCTCTCACAATTTAACTTTAAACTAATGCGATATTCCCATTGGACGGAAAGCGTTAATTGTGGAACGCTCCTTGTTGACGTGCCATTTTTCTCTTTCTCTTTCTCTCTCTGTTCTTTTTTACATTCCGGAGAACATCTTTGAAAAATTTGAATTTTAAATGCTCTCGTTGTAAATTACGCGATTGAGAATGACTTGATAGAAAGAATTAAAATAAAAATAATGCATCGAATGGTATATAAATATAATTGTAATCTCTTTTCTTCGAAATTGTTATGAAAAGCGATTAATAATTATTTTTCTTTTTTGTTTTTCATTAAATGAAACATAGCAATTGATTATTGAAAAGAATGTTTTATGTGAATAGTAAAAGTGACGTCGCTTATTCAGAGAGGATACGGTTTATTTAATTTAATATTTAATTTAATTAAAATTATTTATTATGAATTAAAAAAGATTTTTTTTTATTTGAGAAATATTAAATAACGAAAAGAAAAGAAATAAATCGATAACGATAAATAATTCCTGATAATGAAATGAACGATGTCTTTAACATTTTATCGAATACAGGTACTATAAGACTTTTGAATTATGAAACAAGAAGTCGGATTAAGATTACTTAGGCAGAGAATTATCGTCTCGTTTTAAATTACACTGTTTCTCGTTCGTTCGCCCGTCACGCTCATGGATAAAGATGGATGGCGGTGGACGGTGGAAGCCATTAAAATGGGAAAACGACTTCGAACAACGTCGAACTCGTGAGCGAAGATCTTATTTCAAATCCCACAAAATACGTTCCTCTTGATATCATCGCATTAATTGCTCTGGAAACTTCGACACGTGTTTTCATCAGATATTCTCAAATATATACCCCAAGTACACATAGATAGACGTAGATATATAGACGTTTTTGTTAATCGTATCGTGACGTACTAGCAATCATCAGTCACGAAAACAAGACTCATCTTTTTATTAAAGATAGAGTTTCCATATATTATATGTGTCAATATATATATATATATATATATATATATATATATATATATATATATATATATATATTAATTTATTCTCGATTCTCTTCCGAAACAAATTTGATAGATCAACGCGTCTATGACATATGTAAATATATTTTTTAATTTAGTAAAACGTAGGTAGTATCTTCTAATGATCATCTAATTGAACAAGATTGTTCTAAATTGCGTAGGCAATAAAACTCTTATAATCGAATCTTCAATTTCGAGCTAATTGAGATACGAGACTACTTTAATACTATGTGAAAATAATAAGATAAAGTGTAGGTCGTAGTTGCTTATTAATTATTCCTTTATCATGAAAATAATCGTGAAAACATGTAGGTGTAATCAATAATTTCCTATGAGAATAAAAAGGTCACCGATAAATTACGAGCATTCAAAATTGAGATTAAGTCGATCTAAATAATCGCACGTTTAAACATTATAACGATGTTACATTATAGTCATAACATGATACCTGTGGATACAAAAAATGATGTGTTTTAAAGTATTAATAAAGGATCGTATACCAAATCGTATTGATTTTCAAATCAATTAAATCAATTACATTTATTCCCGTCGATTATGGTTGAAATGCATTTATGAAAATCGACATTACTTTGATCGCTATTATAAACCTTTGAGTGAATATATTACACACACACACACACACGCACACAAATCGCATTTTGAATATCTATTCATTAAATCGGTTTCAAATTTTCACAAAACGATTACGATTGATATTTATCTTCGAAATTAATGTCATATTAATATTCGATACGATATCAATAGCGATGATTAATTTCAATATGATTTTGTTATTAAAATTGTCGAGAGTCGATAAATAATGTAAAATATAAAAAAATTGATTTAAATTTTGAGAACTCACCTACGACAGCCCGATGACCTTTAACTCGTCTACCGATATTTGGTGATACCAAACTGAGTCTGTCACTTCTGGTACTCAACAACGGACTTGGACTTCTTCTCGGGGGTGGTTGTTCAACAAAAAGTCCATAGTTACTGGCACCACCAATTCCGTTACTGCTACTGACGGTCCCAACTCCCCCTGTCAAGCCCCATTCAGCGACACTGTCGATGGAACTGCTTCTAGGCAGGCACGAACCCGTCGTACTGCAGTCTCGTCTGTGTCGATCGAAACGAATCAAAATAAGGAATTGTTACTCTCATTTTTTTTGGTTGACCTATCGGACCAAGAATCTTCTCTCTCTCATCCTTTTTCTTTTTTCTTTTTTTTTTTCTTTTCTCCATGTTTTGTTTCTTTAAACTTATGAAGATGAATTCCGTTCCCGTTTGAACCCTACAACTAATTAATTATATTTAAACTTTGATATTAATCTAACTTTTCCCTTTCTCATACATTTACATGTGATTCCAATTTTGAACTTTGAATTTTGGACATTGAATTTTATTTTAAATACTTCAAGCTCAAATACAGTATTAAAATGAACTACAGTTAATATCCTCCTTCTCTTTTCTTTTTTCTTTTCTTTAAAACACTGGATCGAAAGTCAATTTACAAGTTAAAATTATGCATTAATCAAATTCTGTTATACAAGATTTTTCTATTTTCCTTTATGAATAATTACGTATGTATATAGGTACATACAAAATCGATTTTAATGAATCATTGAACGTAGACAGCTTGTAGACATCGTAAATAGTCTCGTAAAATATTTCCTCCTATGAAAAAAAGTCATTAGAGCAATCCTTATTCTTAAGAAAACCGGAGGAAGAAATATCTACGTCGATTTAACCAGACAAGATCGAAGAGCAAATATTTCGTCAGTTGCCGAAAAAGACAAATAACAGGTCTCCGAGTAAATAGCTTTCGAATACACGTCATTTCTTGCTATTTTTCGAGAAATAAATTGTCTCTGTTAGAAGACTCTACTCTTTTTTGTTCCCTTCCATTTTAGATGATAGTCATATTTTTTGCGATTTATAAGCTATATATATATATATATATATATATATATATATATATATATACACACACATAGGTATATGTAGGTTCGAACCTTAAACTCCGCTTCGAAAGAATTTAATACTGCTGACGGTGTAGAGATACAAATAATGAAGATATTAGATGACTGGATGGTAGATATTTCAGACATGTATATCACCGACCTTTACACCTTATTTTTCTTTTTTTTCTATGATCTCCCATGAGAGTTTACCAAGATACACGAAAGGTACCCTTTGTTATGAAAATCATCTGTGATGAAAATCGTTATATAGAAATTATTATATTAATCTTCGAAATATTGGATAAGTCATATTTTAGAAACGAATTGACGATGTACAACAGGTTTTACAGCTATCTTTAAATACTAAAATACAATGTTTAAAGTTAAGATATAGCTATGGTATATTAGGATATTTCTCATTTAATTTCAGTATTTCTATTCGCTATTAATAAATTTATCAGTAATATGAATTTCTACATTTTGAAATGAACGTATGAATGAACATAAGAAGAATTTTATTCAAATTGGACTTTCGGATTTTTTGAAATATTCATAAAATAATATTACTGATTGATTAATTTATTTTAAACGTGCAAATATCTGTCCATTTACATAATTCTTTCTATTAATTGAGAGAGTACTATTTAAATTATATTACAAAAGTTAATAGATAAAAAAAAAGGAAAAGAAAAGAAGAGAAAATATGAAGAACTCTTTTAATAAAAACGCTGGAAAACGTGGAAATGATTCATTTACAAAATCGTATTGATTCTACGAAGAGATGTATTTAAAGAAGATTTTAAAGGGCTGCCAGTGAGTCTTCATCGACAAATAAAATTCTTTTTATGGATTCATGTACGAGAAGAAATAAAGATATGGATCGAGAAATAAAACATAAAACATTATATCGCTCTTTTTTTCTTGAAATTGAAGTTAAGCTAGTATCGTCATAAACTATAGTAATTTGCATATAAGTGGAATATACCGAACTGTTATGCTAATCTTGGTGAGTTATATAACAAGATAGATGAGAGAGATAGACAAACGATTTCGAAATGTGTCAGACACGTAGCAACGATTAGGAGTATCGTAACTCGTTTCGCTATCGTTCGAATATATCTTCCGAGAAATATAAAATTTTCTTTATATTCATCACACGAAAGATAATGTTTCTTTATCTTTATTTTTTTTCTATCTCTTTCTCTCACACGAAGTGGTAACGATTATTTAAAAAGAAGGTTCAAGAAGGTAATAATTAACGATCGTAAGTAGTATAGTCGTATATTTGAGTAAACTAAGTTGACTTGACTCTCGACGTAATTCTTTTCGAAGTGACACTATATTTCTTTCGAAAATAAAACGATCGTCCTTGTTCCTAGCTGATAAACGTGACAGAAAGAGAATTCTTTATGTCTTAGAAGACCTCGCGTGTTTCTTCCCCTTTCTTTTTCTTTTATTTCCTTCTTCGTCGTTTTCGTCTTCTTCAATTTTTCTTTTCTTTTTCTTATCTATCGAACTCCTTTCCGAGAGAGAGAAATAATATCCTCTTGTGTCTCTCACAAATCAGCAAGATAAGCAAATCGTATTACAGAAAAAAAAAACTTACTAATAAATTCTAATTATAGAAACAAATTACTAATTATCATCCTGAATAATTTTCTTAAAACAAAACGTCTCGCGCGTCAAACCACTACGAAATAATTATGCCGACGATGTTTAATCAAATTAAACGAGATCAAAGATTACTTTATCCTAAACGTTCAACCCTTAATGTTGGTTTCATTATAATGTGATTTGCTTCGAAACTTTATCTATTTTTCTAAGACTATTCAGTGTTTTGACTTTTATTATTAAATGAAATGATTCGTATTACTTTGATGTACGATAGTCGTCCATTTATATTGATAGTTGGAAACGTGGAACGATGTTAAAGAAAATCCTCTTCGTTAACTAACTGTTTTTTGTTATTCTGCAATTTTATCGAACGAGCTAAAATCACGTCGAATGAATGCTAACGAGCAACATCAACATCACATACTATTTGCCTCGAATTCTATAGGACTGAGCAAATCAAGCATTAAGTAATTGTTCTGATGTTCCAAAGAGATTCAACCGTTACAAAATTAATAGCTAAAAAACAAGTCTCTCATTAGTGGATTTATTTAATGTTTTTATAAACAGAATCGATCGTAAGAAAGAGAAGAGGAAATTTAAAAGAAAATTATTTTGAAGTACGTTCGACACTGAATTTTCATCTCACCCGTATTCTCTTTCGTTCTGAATCTTCCTATTAATCTGTCGTTTCTCATTCATTTTCACGTATCCATTTTGAAAATTGAACTTCGTCGTGTTTCGCGGATCGTTTCGCTTCGAATAAAAGCTTTCCTCCTCTTGTTCCCGAGTTCGAAGAATCTTTAAAAAAAAAAAAAGAAGAAAAAAGAGAAAAAAGGAAAAATAACTCGAACGACATTCCGCGTCAGATCGTTCCAATATTTTTTGTCTCTTTCAATCCAACTCTTGACAAATTCCACGTGAGGTATTTTTCTTTCTCTTCACAACACACACGTTTGTTACTCCATTCCTATTTCACCTTACTCTTTTTACATCTCCCAATACATAACCTTCGCGTCGATTGTTCGAATTTCGACATAAATACATTGGATTGTCACCGTAAAAAATATCGTTTAATTCGTGATTAAATCGACGAGAGTACTGCTCTAGTTACATCGATTTGGTTCACGTGAAACAATGGAATTACGTAAATACAATGGTAATTAGATTATCAGTATAAATCGGGAAAGGAATAGATGAGAAAGAAAGAAAGAAAGAGAGAGATAGAGAAAAAAGAGAAAGAGAGAAAGAGAGAGAGAAAAGGATCCGTTTGAACTTTGATCCATGGAAGAGGAATAAAATTTAATACCGGCGTTGGTATCATAAAAAAAAGAAAAATAAAAAAATTTGTTTTTTCTCGAATCTATAAAAAACAAAATATTCCCCGTGAATTGAACAGCTTTGCTTTTCTTTCTTTGTTGAATATCACGACGTTGCGATTTTTTCATCTCAATATTTTTTTTTTCGTATTTTACTAATATTTATTTTTGAAGTATTATTAACTTATAAATTAACAGAGAAGAATTTTCAATTAGTTCTCGTGGATATATGAAATTTATTTCGATTAAATATAAGATGCTTAAAAAAGATGCAGAGATTTTCGGGTAAATCGTAAGATGAAAAATTAAGATGTACGTATATATATTTCTTTTTGTCTTTCTACTGAAATGTGAAATGAATGACTTAAGAAATAAATTTTTTTGTCGGAACGGACGTGAAATATTCGTGACAAGTTAACTCGTTGTTCCCGGTTAATAGATTTTCCAAGGAAACAAACAAACTTTCCGAAGAAAATAATTACTACTTCTTGTTTATTATTTGGTCTACTCTAAAGTTATAATAGTCGAAATGCTCGAAGAAATTCAAGTATAACAATAATTCATTTAATCAAAATTTAGGTCGATCTAACAAAAAACTTTCGAATTCGTCGATGTGCAATACTCCATTCATCCTTTTTGAAATATCCTGTCAAAGGCAGTCTATTTTATACTAAACGTGTTGCTCCATTGAAAGGTACTATAGATCGAAAAATCGATCATGACTACGACGTACTGAATTACTAACGAATAATCGAATTTCTTTGAAATTTCGAATTCGTTTCGAAGCTCTAGTGAGCATAAATCCGAGTTCTATCGTCGAGCTGTAGTAGACTACTTAAAAAATAAATCGATGTAGTCTTTAAATATTAGCTCACGTGTCACTGACAACTCTTCTTTGAGATATCATCTTACGGCTCTCAACGTCAAGATGTGCCAGTAAAACGTATATTCAAAGGTATCAATTATCTAAAAAATTGGATAACATAGCCAAAATGGTCTCTCTCTCCATTAGCTTACGCTAAATCAACATTTATTTGTTAACAATGAACAAGAAACTTGCAAAATATCCGAGTTAAAACAAGCACGAAAGCAATAAGAAGAAGAGAGAAAGAGAAAAAAGAGAGAGAAATGATGGATTCGATTACTAAAAAAAATATTTATCCATTTTAAAATTATTAACTTAAATTTATCATTTTTCCTAACATTCATAATAAAAATTGATACCTACTTGTTCAAAATTGAATTCTATTATGAAAATCGAACTTAGACATTTTACGAATATAATCGAATTCTATGTAACCTGTAAATAATAGAAAATTCTTAATTATGAAATCAATTACTAACACTGAACAAATTACTCTAAATTGTCGGTGAAATATTGATTTTTTGAATATTAATGGTCTTAATGACACCTTTGTCAAAGTTTTCTAATGACGCATGAAATATCTAATTTTATCTTTTTTCTAAATTTACACGAAATATCATCCCATTTTGAGAATATTGAGTAAAATGACGTCATTTTAAAGAACAGGGGATTACATTTTGAACTAATATGTTACTCACATATACATATGGGCGTGTATATACATAGGCATGTGTACGTCGTTTAATACCTTTCCCAAGAGAGACGACGTGGGATTTCATCGCTCGGCGTGAAACTTGGTCTTTGATTCAAAAGCCTGGCAAGCCTGGTCAAAGGTTGCGAACCACCAATACTAGAGGTGCTCAATCTACCGCTCCTTGTTGAATGTTCCTTCGGGAATTCTCTGCTTCCAGGACCAGTGTCAGAAACACGACGTTCTGGAAGGAACGATCAAAATCGGGAATACTGTTCGAAGTAACTTAAATTTCCCGATATTTTAAAAATATTACCTCTATACAATATTTCAAAATATATGAATAAATCAATTTTTAATTACTAAATTGAAAGTTAATAAATCAATATTATAATAAATAAGTAAATGTTATTTTGTTATATTTGATCGTTCATTTGTTTGAATATAGAAGTAACAAGTAAACGTTTAAAAACAATACAAAGGATATTGTAAAAAGCTTTCAGAACTTATGAGAGCATTATATTGCCAATTTATTAACGAAACGTCGTTTTAATAATTGACCATAATTAAATATCAAAATTTCATTTAGATATACGAATTTTAAGTCTTCGAAATGATTACGCGTTTTGGTAGAAAACTTTAATCAAAATAATGAATGACAAAGAAATTTCCTTTTATTTGGGCATATGATCGAAATTAGTTAAGCAATTATAAATCAATGGTAATTTTATTGCTTCGTTAAGAGAATTACCAAGAATAGAGATCGTAATTCTTCCTTCGAGTAAACATAATGAAAGCTATCAAAACCTAACGAATCAGGATGTAACTTTAGAATTGAAAAGCAACTCTGATTGGATGTTACCTATCGTATCGTCTGTGAAGGATATCCTTGGAGTAAGGAGTTTGGTAGAGTGTGGTGTAGTACTTCCACGTTTTGCAGAGATTGCATTATCCGTGGTGGGTGGCGTGATCGATACACCCGTCGTCGATGCTGAAATCGAACGAATAGACAGAACGTGTTCGTTAAAATTGAACGAACGAATGCTATAGTATCTTAATTATTTCCCGCCAAACTTTGCTAGCACTTTGGATTTTTTATCCTGTTTTATAAATTTGCAATCAAAATGTTAATTAAATACGAATCCTCAAATGTTCCTTTCAAATAGTTCATACTACATAAATAATTTTTAACAAGATTTTGCGAGAAAACAATGATGATTTTATATTGTATGTTTATAACAAATATATATGATTTTTTAATAAAACGCTTTTCGGCTCACATTTATATAACATTTACATACTTATGGAATGTATCATTCTAGTTTTACAAAATTTTACAGGAAAAAATTGAGACTGTGCAGATAAACCCTGTGAAATATGATCTCAAATAAATCCTTTAAATTCGAATTTTACTATCGCTACAGATACATATTGCAAATAACGTTAAAGTGGTTTAATAGTCGATTTCAAATCCTATTGTCTTTTCTCTTGAACTTTAATGGTTCATGGTGATTTTTGATAAAAATAAAAACGATAGGTATCATAATAATGGTTATTCGTCGATTGGATCGTCACTCGTTTTTTTATACTAAATCATTTATCATCCTGTTTAGTATCGATATAAATTTAAACTTTATACGATATTAGATACTTACAGTTGTATTGAGCATCGATCTGAGCTTGAAGTATATTTACTGGTGTAACTATCGCAGGTAAAGTCCTCGATCGTAAAAGAGGAGCTGGTCGACCTCCTTGTCCTTTTCCTGCTCTGTTCTCTGACTTGCATTCTGCCGCAGGTACGCTGAAACAGAAAATAAATTAGTATCCATTCTAATGATCTGACTACAAAAAATTGCATCATATCGATAATGATGTAATTGAAATATATCCAATTATCTGATAGTACAATATTAATTTATAATTATTCAAAAGGAATAATTTATTCAAAGAAATGACATATACTTTATTTCTAGATGAAAATTTAAAAAATTAAAATCGAACAGGAGGATCAAAGTTTAAATACGATTTACACATTTCGTGTGAATCGTATCACATATTTACGTATTTACTCTGGACCATATTTTTTAATCCTAATTAATTTATACACATGACAAACTTATATAATATGGTAAAGAGAAAATTGGTCCTGTCCGTCGATTTTCGTTATTGGCTGCTTTCATGATATTTTAGACTATCATACATAATTGACTAAAATTACTAAACCATAAGCTGATTGTGTAATACCTACTTGAATATTTTACTTGTAATTACGAATTTTCGTGGTTCGCATTAAATACATGCACGTATAATGATATGCACATACTTAGATACCTATACTAAAATGAAGCTTTTTAAATCGAAGATAAAAGGAGTCAATAAAGGCCACGCTGACAATGGAGTTCGCGCCTTTCTAAATTATCCGGTAAAAGAGAACTCCTTCCCATTCTAGAGGAAAATAAAAGCTGATATAGTGGTAGAAAAGTACTGGACGAAGTTTTCAAAGAGAGAAAGGAAACTGAAAGACGTCATCCAGTAGCAATCGAGAACGTCTCTCAGCGTCGTCTTCGTCGTCGTTCTAGTCGAGAAAAGACAACTAAATTCGCTTGCTAGCACTATGGATGAACTCCCGTTTCGTTAAAGAGTGTTTGCCGCTAGCTCGTAGCATCGACCTAAGAGGAGCTATGAAACAGACGAAACGAGCCATTGTCATGAAAGATAGGATCAATTCGATGGTATTTTTTCGACGGAAATTCATCTACCAGACGATTTTCCGGTTACTCTGTTTCGTCGCTGCAACGTTATAGAAGGTAATAGTAAGATTTAAAAAATGAGATTGCTTTTCTTTCTTTCTTAACTAATTCATTAATAATGAATAATTATTATATCTGAGATGAATGATATCTATAAGTAAGAAAGAAAATTTATTATACAAAGGATCATTCGTTACGTAAGTATAATATGAAATATGAATAGTATAAGTAAAATTTATTCGAGAAACTTTGACAAATGCGACGAAACGTGAATTTCCTTTTTCTAGAGTTTTCAAGGTATCATCGTCCAGGGGAAAATTTAAATTCTCGAACAAGTAATTCGAGGTAGAATAGGACCCACGATACCTCTATATTTCACAAGAGCTAGCCACACGAGTTGTTTCTTCGGTCACTTATATTGTTACGTTTCTACCAAGGGCAAAGGCGAAGGGACTCGAAAGTAAGGGAAAGATTTCGAAAGAAACTTTGGACGAAATAAATAGCTTCTACGTTTTCTTTATCTCTTAAGTTGGTAAGAAACATTAACCCTACGTAGACATATTGTGTTAACTGTGAACCACGAACAATAGTATTTTATTATCATCATTAAGATATGATCCGACGAAGATTAAAAGCGCTGTACTTTTCTTGAAATTACATCGGTTTAAAATTAATTATTAAGTATTTCAAGTCGTTATTAAAGGATTTACGACTGATGGATCTATACATTAAGAGAAAAAAAGAAAGAAAGAAAAATACGTATGTACGTTTTCATCAGCATAAAATCACGTTCATCGAAAAATTTAATTAATCGAGAGTCAATTTCCCGTTCGATCCAGACTTGTCCGATCCTCTCTGTGTGCTTATTGTAACGCGTCTCTTTAATCGAAGAGAGTGTTTTACTGGAAATATTAAAAGCATGCAACATTTAAATATCTTGATGTTCTCATTATGTTGAATAAAGAAAAGAAAGAAGAGAAAAATAGAGAATGCCAGTACAACGAAAATGAAATAAAGTTTAAAAGAATTTCGTGTTCCTGAAAAAAATATGGAAGCAATTCGTCAAGAAAATGTTACCGCGTAACCCATTCTTTCTTTTTATCGTACGAATGTGCATACTTGACAATTAAAAAAGAAAAAAGTAAAAGGGAACAAAAAGAGAGAAAAAAGAAACTAGAAAAGTAGAAAGTAGATAGAATTGAATTTTTTATCGAGAAAATCGGAAGCGCACAAATTACGTTTAGAAAGAGAATTTAATTCTCGAGATACATATAACGTGTAGACGGTAAATTACTAATTGTCAGACGAAAGACGCATACCTAACCAACCTATCCGAGGTTAGATTCCTCATAAAGGGTTGGCTAGAGCTTATTAAGGGTGTAGGAAGCCTGTATCTTGCAAGGCGTAACCTTAACGTCTAAAAGTCGTTAGAAAACTGAGATTGGAGACAGAATATTATAACAAAATGTTAGATCGTGTATCGCGTAAATTGTTAGCTTGTTCGTTTCGGCAGGACGAAAATCGTTAAGGCCACTTACCGTTACCTATAATTTTGTGTTAATTATAACAAACACCTTGCAACTATGTTATTTTCATGCCAATTAAATGAACAAACGATACGCGAAGAAATATTTTTCGGAATTATGAAGGAAATAATACATAGGGCGATGATAAAAGTGTATAATTCGGTATATAGCGTAAAGCGAGAAGTTTAACCGATGTATCTATGAAATTTATTCTATCTTTCGTAACATAAAATCAACATTTGTAATTCTTTATAACCTATAGAAAACTAGAATGAATTTTCTTAGATGGAATGAGATAAATTTCATCTTCAAATTTATAATTCATTTTCTTTTGAAAATTTGTAGCAAAACTTACGATAAATTACGATTCTTGATAATGATCGATGAAAATGATAGTTTTCAATGTATAAACAGGTAGAAATATTATATCATATATATATAGGTACGCATATTCGACGATAGCTAATATACATAGCTAGATATTAATAGTACCGACGTTTCGTATCGAAGTTTCGCTCGTTAGAAATCAAACCGTACGTTAAGGTGATGAGTACGACGTACTAATTTATCACGTTGAGTGCAGCTGCACGGGACATGCACCGTTCAAGAGGTAATAAGTCGTGTCCTCGACATGACACCTTATTGTGGGTCACTGAATTCATTTGTTTTAGGATGAATATTTAAAAAATTTAAACGTATTTGATTACAATGAAGAAATATCGAGCTTATTCTTTATATTATGATTAAAAAAACAAAAAGAAACTGATTAGATGCGTATGTGATTTTAAATATATGTATATCTATTAACATAATAATTCGTAAATACTTCTTCATCTTATTGTTGTCAATTTTTATTGTATCTACAATTTTATCTATTACCTTGTAATAATTCTAGACCTATATTACAAATCTATATTATTTATGCAAAACATATAACACACAATGAGTAAAATGAATAAAAGAAAGATATGTATATTATGCGTCCTGTTATTTTTTATCGTATTTGAATTCAACACCAAAAGATGAACCACGATTAATTGTAGACGACTAAGATGGAAAAGGAAAGAATGGGTGTATTGTTCCTTAAAGGGTACAATCTACTTTCATTAAACGCTTCTTGCATTGAATACCGAGCGTCGAATAAAGTCGATGAAACGGTTCGAACGATTGGTTGGTCGGACGGGGATGATTTTAGGGTCAAGTACGAGATCGAAAGACAAAAAGGAGAAAAAAATGACAGAGAAGAATAGAGAGAGAGAGAGAGAGAGAGAGAGAGAGAGAGAGAGAGAGAGAGAGAAATAAAGAGAGAGAGAGAGAAGAGAAAGAGAAAAAGAAAGATAGAGAAAGAAAGATACAGAAAGAGAGAGAGAGGGAAAGAGAGAGAGAAAGAAAGAGAGAAAAAGAAAAAAGATAGAGATTGTTCCAATTTCAGAACCCTTTATCTGCTTTTTCGCTCTTTATCGGACAAATCCTACGGCCTGTCTGGACAATCCTCTTACGGAAGAAGAATGATTCGCTATGCGAGTGTACATACGCTTGACATTCACCGCTCGCTTTTAGCTCCATTAAAAGGTTCCAAGGTATATCGGAAGAGAGAGAGAGAGAGAGAGAGAGAGAGAGAGAGAGAGAGAGAGAGAGAGAGAGGGAGAGGGAGAGGGAGAAAAAGAGAGGAAAAGGAGAAAGAGAGAATGAAAGAGAAAGAAAGTAAATGAGTGAGAAAGAGTGAAAGGAAGATGAGTGAAAGGAATCGATCGTATGTCACACAGTCATACAGTATCTCCTATTTATGCTAAATGAATCAAAGGATATGCGAGTGTATTGTCTTCGAAGTTTGCAGACGACACTACGCCTTTTAAAAGCGTCTATGAAAATCGATCGAATTGTTTTTCTATTCCTCGTATATATTCCAACTGTTGTGTCAAAAATTCATGATTAATTCGTAAGTAAAAGAATTAATTCTTCAAGAAATAAATAAAGGATTAATTTGTGAGTTTACGATTAATCGAATAGTACGTTTATTTTGATTATGTCAGATTAGGAAACTTTTTTTAAGGGTATCATTTTATGAATGATTTGTTAATTTAATAATCTCGTGAGTATCTCTGTTTCGATCGATCAAAAATTAATCCTTATTCATCTGTCCATAATCGCAAGATAGAAAACACATTTTGTTGCGATAACGAAAGGATGATAATTATTATCGAGAATTATGACACCAACTCTTTTTTAATATATTTTTAAACCGTTAAAACTCATTAAAATTGCACATTATCGATTTGTATCTCACGCCTCAAATTTACGGACTCGTAAAAGTTGACATGAAATTCTTCGTAAATTATATTAACTAAACTTGTTATCCTGATTGCAATGAAATTAATAGGTGGACTTACTTAAATTATTTATTTTCTTAAAGGTCATCGAAAATTTACGATACAAAATATCATAGACTAACGTGAAAGGTGAAACGCATAATAATATCAATTATGAAAAATCAGTAATAAAAACAGTTACAACATCGATTGACATCTAATCTAATCCAAATAATAACTAATCCAGAATATTATACATGCGATTGGCGTAGAACGTTTGATATATTTTCATTTCGTCTTTGCTCACTAAATATAATTCATTTCATCTGTCATTCACCCATTTTTTTTATTCATTCTTTCCCTCTATTAAATTCAAGGAATGATGAATAATTAAGATTGGATAATTAAATATATAATAATAATTTATTTCTCGCAAAAAGAAAAAAGAAAAAAGAAAAAGAGATAAAAAAGAAGAAAGAAAAATAATTGGAACATACTATCAGGAGAATGCATTTCGACGTCAAGAAGCAATTAGAGAAGCTAAGTGACAAAACGTTCATTAATTAAGACGAGTTAAAATGTCGTAAAGCTATGAAATTTCTCTAAGAAAAACTCGTTAATTAACTTACCACCAACTTTCTTATGTACAGTTTCTTTTTAATTTTTCAAGAACTCTATGAAAATATGTTAACTTTAAGAAGAAGCATCAAATTGTAATTTTAATTTGATAATTGTCAAAGAGTTAATTGCAAAGACATATACATAGTTATTCTGAAAAGACATATTTTAAATGAATTTTTATTTTTGATTTCGTTCTTAAAAACGTTTTCTCAATGCGAACAGTACTCATTTAAAAATTGTGTTAATCGACCTTAATTTTTCTCGTTGTGATCACGAAAGCTCCACCGAGCGCCCAACTACTGCTCGCCATCGCGTTTATGAACAATCGCTTTGTTACCGATTGTAACTAACGATGCCGCTCCAATTCACCCACATCTCACATCCATTCCATCTTGTTCATGCTTGCAAAGCGACGAATTCTACCGTAGAACGAAAAGCAGTTAACGACTTTTATTTCTAACCAACCCGTTATATCTGAAGAACTTTCTTAAAATATTACAAAGATAACAATTTCTTACAGTAAATGATTTTGACATTATTTTTAAAATATGTTCATTCGTAAAAAGTGAAAAATTTCTAATTTAAACAAAGAAATGATCGAAAAATTAACGTTTACCAAATAATTGTTGTTTGCAATAGCGGATAGCATCGTATTAAATTCAATTATCAAATTTTGTTACGATAATTTGTTCTGTGTAAAAATCTTTTTTCTTGTCATTTACCTCTATCAATTAATTTTTTTGTCGAAGTCACGCTATCGGTTATATTTTCTTTGAGATAAAAAGAACAAAAAAGCATGCGTGGCTAATTGTTCGCGAGAAGAAAAGAGAAAACGAGAGGCATCAGTCGACCCTTCGTCGACCCTTCGTCTAAATGCCACCGATAAGCGCCTGAGGACTTCGGCTTAGCGATCGAAGAAAGAGGAGATCAAGAGATAAACGAAAGATCGCCAAGCAAGCTCTCTCTCTCTCTCTCTCTCTCTCTCTCTCTCTCTCTCTCTCTCAGTCTCTTTCTTTTTCTCTTTCTCTCTCGTTCTCACAGACTCGATCAATAATCCTCCATATTCTGTTTATGCGCCTTTCATCTTTCTTATCTATCTTGTTTTTCTTTTATTAAAATTTCGCAATTTTCTCGAGAAATATCAACCTAATTCGCTGACATAGTTTCCTCTTAAATTACAAATCAATACATTCATATTTGTTTATTCGGCAATAAGCTCTCGATAAAGGATAAACAAGTATATACTTAAAAAAATGATGAAAAGACACAATAATGCGATATAATCTTTATCCAAGGTACACAGATGAGAGAGAGAGAGAGAGAGAGAGAGAGAGAGAGAGAGAGAGAGAGAGGGAGGGAGAGAGAGAGGAGAGAAGAAAGGTGGATTGTATCAGAGGAGATGGCACTTTGTATCAATGCTGAAAACCACGTACTCATTAGCCCAAAGTATCGACTGGTAGTAAAGTGGCAGTGGTAGTAGAATGTTGACATGAATATATGTATTACGTTAATTAAGGTCAGACAGAAATAGAAGGCATGTTGCAATCTTTTCCTGTTGTTTCCTATCGTTCGCACTTTCTGTGAACAGCTAATTCCAATTATGATCAATTAGACTCTTCACGATTTAAAATGGATTCGTTTCATTGGCTTTTCACAGGTCTGCTAATTAATAATCATCTGTTCTTCTGAATTTTTCGTAAGAATAATTTCAAGAAATAACTTGAATTCGTGCTATTTACATATCTCGTTAAATTATATTCTCTTTTTTGGATGATATATTATAAAGATATATAAGAGAACGTTATATAAATAAATTTTCTAATAAAAATATAAATATAAATGAAAGAATTTTTCTTTCCTTTTTTTTTCTTTTGTTCTTCTCTTTATTTTCTTCTTTGTCTCTATCTCACGAACTCATCGTTAAGGGATTCTTTTCCAGAGAGAGTTAAAAGGCGGTCAAACTTTCGATCCTCGAGTTGGAATTTAAGCCCTCTTCTCCTTTTCTAACACTACCACCACTTTCTCAACTTCATGCTTGTCTCTCACTCTGTCTTTCTATCTTTCTTTCTCTCTCTTTATCTTCCTATCTTTTACACTTTTCTTGTATCGAAGAAAAGTAGTACAATAAAATGTCTCCCGACAGACGATACTCCTTCAATCCTTGTTTTCTTCCACTTTCAAGATCTTAGAAAATTTCTCGTAGGTTCTATCGAAAACATACGGTGAGAAAAAGGATTGCCGTTCAGGGATTCATTTTTGGTGAAAAGCTTTGATTTAAAGTAGAGTATTCTCGAGTAGTTTGTTATCATAACGATGCTAAAAGAAAACAATGAATATTATCTTTTACGACGATGAAGAAATCAGTGAAGTGAGATAAAAATAAGAAAAAAAAAACTGATTATCTTTTCTTACAACATTTAGCAAAAAGAAAAGAACAGAAAAAATAAAGCATCAAATATTTAATTCATCTTCGTACAAATTCGACGACATAAGAAGCAACGAGTGAATACGTTGTAGACTGTAAAGTTTTCGTTCGACGATAGTAGTTGAAACGATGATCAATAGGTCAAATTATTATTCGTGTCACATCGCACATTGACAAGTTCAATAGCGTTAGTATGTGAAACAGAGAGAAAAGAAACTTTTCCGGAGGAAAGCGTGCTTGATTTTAATTCGATAGATCTATTGAAACCATCATCCACGAGAAAGATAGATGTAACTAGAGAACAATAAAATACAATTATACATAGACAAAGATCTCTTTAATTATAAGTTGATAGCGATCAAACAACGAGAAATTGTTTTCGTTATTTTTGGATAAATACAATTATCTTTTAATGAAATGATTACCCGATATTTCTTATCATTTTAAATTAAATTAGTCCAAATTATTTTTCTTGACGAACTTTCACTCCAGATTAAACGTCACTCTAATTTTAAACGTTTTTAAACGTTTCTTTGAAATAAAGTATAGTGATTTTAGCCTAAAATATGTCGGTCGATGGAATAATAATTCCTTTCGTACAATCAAGAGATCGGAATTCCTTAATATCATGGTTCCACTAACGATAAAGAACGCGATGCAAAAGAGAGAAATTATTTGAATTAGATTATTAAAACAAGAAGATACAATTAAGAGTGGTTCTATATCTTAAATGTTTCTCGTCTTATTTTTTTATTCTTTTCTCTGAAGAATAAAAGGTTCTAGGACAAAGATAAAAAATAGAGAGAGACAAAGAGAACTTCATAAAGTTTCGATAAGTTGCAATCGATTATAAAGGTCACTCAGCTCTCAACGTACTGCTTTCCAACGCATCAAACCAATCATCATGTTACGATACTGGTGACATTCCAGAAATGATAAGAGTTCTTCTTACTTCCTCTCTTTTCATTCCTCTCTCTCTTTCCGTTTCCATTCTTGTGTTCGAAATACAAAATATATATGGGTAACGTCATGTCTCGCGTTTGCCCTTTTCCTTTTCAAAATATTACTCTTTTATCTCAATCGACCAACGTTTCCAGATATGTGTGTGTGTGTGTGTGTGTGTGTGTGTATATCTACGTAAATAAAAATGAAACAAGATTAAGCGAAGCAACAATTTCAAGATACAAATTAAACTACTACAAATTCTAGAAAGTAAAATTATTACGATCGGAACTCAAAAGTATCGCAAATTGATCGGAGTAATTATCGTCTCGTTTTTACATCCATTTAAAAAACAGAAGTCTTTTCAATATCATAGATAAGAGATTCTAAAAACTTATAAAAACAAAGTTAGTACTAAAAATTAATAAAGTACTAACAATTTATGAAGAAGCATTTCGTTTGGAAAAATAAACCATTGTGGAAGCAATTAGCGATCACTATATTCGAGTTTCCTTATGAAACAAAAGAATTGTTATGGGACTTAAACCATCACACGTTCATACTTTTCTAATCTATAAAGTTGGAAGAATTGAAAAAGGTTGGCACGTTCTTGAGTTTATTGACCTAACACGGTGAGAAAAACTTTTAAGAAGACGAGGAGGGAGAGAGATCGTCCTACCTTATTCACTAGCTTAGTATCGAAAGACCCTTCTAGTCTGAAATCTTTTGAAAGGGAAGGGTAGAGAAAGGGAGGAAGAGAAGGCGATAGGAAGTAGCTTGAGAAAATGAATGGTCTCTCGAAAACGCAAACACGTTCGCTCACATGAGTTCACTCACATGAATATATGCGTATGTGTTCTCTAGTGCGCATTTGTAGACGAGAAACTTTGCCGACTCGACCGAGAAAATCCAGCAATAAGAGTCCCTAATAAAAACGATTCCGAAGCCGTTCGATTTTATTGGATGGATAATGAAAGAACTTGGATTTTCGAAAGGCCAAAAAACTCAAATAAACAATGATTACACGTACTCGTATTGCTACTGGACTGTTAGGACTTGTTAGAAAAATATATAGGTATGATTGTGATATTAATAAAAAAAGAAAGAAAAAAGAAGGACAAACATTTTACAAGTTACGTTCTATATTCGCCAAAAAGAGATGAGTGTCTTTAGAAAAAAAAAAAGAAAAAAATTACGGCATTTTTGTTTTCGTTTTAATGAAAAAAGTATTAGATGAAAAATAGTAAAATAAGTAGACGTACGATGATGATAAGTACCTACTCATTTGTAATCTGGCGTAAAAGAATCTTTACGTTTCTTCCTATTTCATGCCTCGCTTGCGCAGAAACTGTATGAAAGTGAGAAATTTACTAAGCTACAACAAGAAAAGATGGCGAAGCTAACACATCGACGATATTTTGCGCGTGACAGGATAATCCAAAGGAGCTAAAAGGATCGAAAATTTTCTTCGCCGGAAATGCAAGAAGAAGGAAGTTTCTCGACATTTAGTCCCTCTTCATCCCATGTTCAGTTTTCTTCTGTTTCTTCTTTTTTTTACTTCTCTCTTCCGCTACATTTAATTTCGTTTTTAACACTTCATTTCAAAAGATAATCGATACGGAAGGAAGATTTAAAAAAAATGACGCAATCCAGACGAAACGATACTCGGCACCATTGCGTCTTGATCGTTCTCCTAACGCGTAAGAAATAGACGTACGTCGCCAGAAGGAATTTTCGCAATTTTCCTATTCACTTGATGCTCGACACGATTGGATTAGAATTGAGAAAATTGGAACCATCAATCGAACTTCTCGTTTTTCATCGTACCTAAGATCTCCATTCCTTCCAAATATTTCGTAAGATCTTTAAAATTGTTTCATCAAACTATTGATATTTAATAATACACCATTCTACATATATAGACATCTACACTTAAAAAAGAAAATAAAAATAAAAAAGTTGACTCCATTAGATTTGAAATCAAACATTATCTAGTGCAATCTTATATGATCTTTCACGTATCCGGAATTCACATCAAGATAACAACACGTAATTACATCATTGCATTAATTTTAATAATTTTTGTAGTCTTCATACACTACAAAATTGAACGAAAAAGAAAAAAAAAGAAAATCTTGTTCTCTCATTATCAAGATTAGAAAATACATGTCGAATAAAATACATCGTAGTTATGATTTTATTTGAGAAACTCGTTTATCGTTGTTACGTAATGTTTCGCGAGAGGGTGATATTTCTATAGAAGGAATTTTGAGTTGGAATTGGAAAGTACGAGAGGTTCGCGAGATATCCGACTCGTCGAATAGATTGAAAGTTCGGTAGTGGTCCGGCCCCGTACCGTTTCATTAAGCCTACGTGACGAAGAGCCCTCGTGCGAATAAAGCAGTGTAAAAGTGCGACGCGATACGTCGGAAAAGTAGGTCACCCGTTAGATGTATACGTACATACGTACGTAGGTAGACTTTAACTCAACTCTTGTTATATGCTTATATGTATGTATGTGTAAATGTATGAATGTACATATATATATATACGTTCCGCGTTTCGATTTGTTTGACTTCATCTCTTTTTTTTTCGTTATTCTCTATGTCAAGGTCAAACGTGCGAATTCACGCGAGCAAAAAACTGTACGATCAAGATTTTCTCTACTGTAAAATTGTTTGATGAATATTAATTAAAAAAAAAGAAAAATAAAGCGAGCCGATTGAAGTTCACCCCATTAATTTTTGTGAACCTATCTACGAAATTAATCGAAAATGTTACACTCGATTTCTTTCGACAAAGACTATATCTATTTTTTTCTTAATATCAAAATTCGTTAATTTTTCTGAAGGAATATTAGCAGGAAAGTTCGGTTTTTAAATGGATTCTCAATCGATAATGAGAATCATTATTACTAAGATATACATTTTTTGAGATTTGAGTACTTGAATATTTTCCTTGGAGGATTGTCTTGAAATATAATTAGTCGAAAATAATATTCAAGTTTTATCTATCTTAATTATCAAGCAAGATCGTCTGAAAACTTTGAAAATTTTAAGAATTCATTCAGAAATTCGTACTGAGTAATTTGCGAAAACTTATCGAATTAAAACGCATTGCAATTATTTGAAAAAGTTTTCGTATAAAGACAATGATCATTATAATAATAACCGATAAAACTTTGACTTGTAATATGTTCGTAAATAACTCGGCAGGAATCTCTGCATATTAACAGCTATTCCTTTGTAATTAGTACTACAACATAAAAGTTTAAAATTAATTCTGTCTGTATACATGTGTATAGGTTGAAATTTTAAACAGTATTATATTATATTTTGATGAAATATAAAATCGAAGGAAAATCATTCGTATGCAATTCGGAGGATATTTGTTAATTATAAGAAACATTCACCGCATTTTAATTATTATCAAGATACGTGAGAGTCAGCATATGTGTGATTATCACGGATTTCATGTATGTGACTTTGATAATTCGAAAGATAAATTTCGTCGAGACGTGAGTATAAATTTTTCGAATTTGAATTAAAAGTTTTCATTCCTAGTTAGAAAAGTTATTTGGCCAATGGCAACGTACTACTACCATCACAGTTTTCGTCTTGAAGACAATTTATTGCGTTAACCCCTCTATACGATTTTCTTCCCTCTCTTCAGAGACTCTATGCTCTCTACTTCAATCCCTAATAAAAAAAGAAGAAGAAAAAAAATAACTACGAAGGGTGAAAATAAAGGCTAAGAGATTTGGAAAGAGTTTTTGGCAAATGGTACTGCCAATCGTAATGGTCTTCGAAAGTTGTTATCGGTGAAATACAAGAAAGTAACAGAATACAATTTCTAAATGTTCCTACGATATAATTTATAAATTCAATTATATATAGTGAATTCAATTATATAAGTGAACGAATCACATAAAATCCACTGAAAAATTCAATCATCAATTCTGTAAAAAAGAGAAAAAAAAAGGAACAGAATAAATTTAATACGAGTTATAAGATTTTATTTTTGTCGAATATAATATAATGAAATTTTGTTCGGAATAAACAAGATTATTCAGAAAAAAATCCGCATCAGTAATTTTCAATTTTAATTCGTAATAATTGCAATATGTAAAACATTTCTTTTTGAGTCCAACATTTATATAATACGTTCCTACACAATATGATTGTAAAACAAATTAGTACAATAAGCGAGGAACATAATAACAAAGTTAAAATATCGAAATTATTCGTTCGCTTCATGATCAATATTCGTAGTCAGTACGTTGAAAAAATTAAATAGAAAATCTATTGTAACGTATTACAATAGAAAAAATTTTAATAAAATAATAATGCATAGCTAAGCGAGTAATTTTTTTTAACGATAAAACAAAATGAGACTTTGTTTCTTAATAAGATTAATATTAAAAATGTTTTATTTTTGTTCACTTTATTTTTGGGAAAGAGCTCCTTATTGATATTTAATAATAAACATTATATATATATATATTTATTAATAAAATGTCTAAAGAAAAATGTTCTAAACTAATAAGCACAACAAGTTAATAATTTTTATTTAAAAATAATTTTCCGAAAGCATGTATGTGTTAAAATCTCTTACTTTCTCCTGGGAATTAAAATCTTTTCGACGATTGAAAAGTTCTTTAAAAAATTCACGTATTTAAAATCCCGGTTCAATCGTAAACTGTCGAGTGAATTCTTTTTCATTAAATTCAAAACCGAGTATGAAACAAAAATTCTCTTTGTCGGTAATATAACGACACGAGAGAATAGGTTCCTTTGATAAAAACTTCAAAGTAAGATTTTTAAATGACCGTTTATAAGCGTTGAATAAGAGGGGATTTCTCGACCTACCATTATCAAGGCATTGCATGTTAAGAACAAAAATTTCATACTTTTTTATCTTATCGTAGGCGTCAACTTATTTTCCAGTATAATGTTTAAATAGAAAGAGGAAGATGAATCGCAATTAGTTCCGAAATTACTTGTTGAAAACTTTTTATTTTTTTTCTTTTGTTTTTATTTATTGCTCTGAAAATTTCCTTTCATTCTATTTAGTATACATTTCTATTTAATTTATCTCATTTTCTAATTTCAAAACAATCACGTTATATAATTCAACTTGTGTAAGTAAACCAATTAAATTTTGATCTAATCAAATTATATGTCATACATTTAATATCCTAATCTTATAAGAAGAAAGATGAGAAAATAAAGAAAAATATGTATTATATATATGTTTCGAGAAATTTTAATCACATTAGTAATGTTTCGAATAACGATATATAAATAGATAAATGAATGAACGATTTTTCCCAATACAAGGTATGTTTTATCACCTGTATTATCATTGCTACGTTATTCTCACGACAATGATCTCTAGATCAAAGCACCCACACTGTATATTCTCACCGTTACCAGTCTGTTTACGACGGTCGAAGGTTCGCTTTACAAGAGCTTCAAAACGTCAAAGGATAGAAAGCCCACGCGTGCTACACGTTATTTCATGGTTATACGTACTTATGGCTAAGACTTCTTTAAATCCACCAACGGCACCTGCTTATGACATAAGTATGAACCATAACAGTCAACTTGGAAAATTATTTGATATGACGTAAGCATGAAAAGTATATGACTTTTTACGTTTTCAAAGAAAATAAATAATTAACGTAAACAATTTAAAAAAATTGTTCACAATACTGTTAACAATTTGAATATATATTTCAATTATACGAATGTTATAATTAAATATCCATTAAATTAAATATCCAAGAATTTTCGGAAGTGATTTTATAATCACGATATAATGTATGAGATAGACTCTGATAGCATTTGAATTTATTTTATTCGTAAGATCACAAAGAACGCTGCAAAGTTAGTTGTCCTGGATTGCAAAGGGTTAATGGAGTTCTACCCACGACTATATGGCCATTAAAAATAGTGTCGTAAGTAGAACTCCATTAACATGTATGCTCTGTCGAGTAAAGACTTTAGAACATCAATTAATATCTACACGTAATGTATCTACACGTGTCTTCTTCATAGACGAGCTTATGTAACTCTGATTAGTAATTATATATCTGAAAATAGATTATATAACTACTTATAAACGATCAAAAAGGATATAAATAACGTAATAGGATTGGTTGAAAACTAACAAAAGTGATGAATGAACATAAATGTCTTATCTCAATGTCAATCGAGATTTCGAATTCTTCAAAGGAAATTATTTTTAAAATCAGTTTCTGTTTTCTTACAAATCTCACATAATTCTATGTACAAGCACGGAGAATGATTAAAATAAATAACAAGAAAGAAAGACTGAAACCAAATCACCAAGCTGACAATCAAATCGCGTTCGTTCAAGCACCATAGGTCTATTCATTTTCTCTTATCACGCATCCACTTCATTAAGCGTGTGTTCATTTCTCCGTAGATACATAAAACTCGAAAGATCGTCGAATCGTATAAGCGATACTCGTATTAAAATCATTATCGATCCGTATTATAACTAGTTCGATCGGAGAATTTAATTAAAATGTCCTGAGAGAGCCAGTATGAAATTTAATTAATGTTTGCGTACGATGCTTTGTCAGAAAAAAGAATGGGATATATAATTCAAGGAATCTTCCATTCTAATTACATTTTTTTCGTCTAAGCTCGACGGTCAATTCAAATAGAGACGTCTCTTTATTTTTGTACTATTTTATGGTATCAGGTGATCGTATAAAACGACACTCTTGCGAATAGAGAAGTCACCATAGCAAAGTACATATCTAGGAGAGCTACGATTCCGTAAATTGTTCCTCCGTAAACTCGCTACGTGAAACGTCCAATCGATCGACGTACATACGTATATGTATGTATATATGTATGTATAAACGTATATATATATATATATACATATTCATACACACACACACACATATACATATATATATATGTATATATATGTACGTATGTATATACATATAATACATAGTCTAATACGCTTGGATTCCGAGTACTATCCATTGGAGGTTCGACCATCATTCGATTTTACGGGGATACGCATTACTCTACAATCTCACTCACGAATAAATGTCTCTGCAATACTTTTAACAATAATGTTGTTAAAAGTTATACAAAAATATCGTAAAAAGTATCCTTATATACTTTGTTAATATCCTACAAACGTACCGATTTAATTCGAAATGAATATCCTTTGATCATGTTAATCTATGTATTATTTTCGATCGATATGATCGATATTTATTAACACGTTGATCTAAACCGGCCAAAATTCTCCGATTTAACGACGTTGATGAAGTAGACAGAGATAGGAACAACACGGCTGATGCGAAAGTATAACACATCCGATGTATGATATATCTACATCCAATACCATTTGTCGATGTCGACCTCGCCTATATTCCATGCAACTTCGGAAAAAGGAAGAGCAACATGAAAGAAAAAGAGTAAGATAAAAGCTCACTCTACGCGATACATCTTATCGTAACTCATGATTTCCGCCTACGATTTTTCAACTCAGTGTTACGTTGTATTGATCGATCGTGACTATGCATTTGGTAAAAAACGTTGAAAAAAAGTGATTCACTAGGATTACAGACTCGTGCTATGAATCATTTTCGCACCAAGTGGAGGCTACCACTCTCTGCTATATTTTTTACGACATCTTTTGAAAGCAATATACTCGCTTCAAAGAATACTCTTTTCTTTTATATTCCCTTTTCTTTTTTTACTTCTTTGCAACGTCTTTGTCACTTCCTTTCTTTTATTTCCTTATCTACTTTAATGTATTTATATGCCATATAATCATATGGCCATATTATGTATCATGTCATATAAAATGTTCATTTTTAATACGATATCATAATTTTATATCTAGGATCCATGGAAGAAGATATATCATATGAAAAATATTTTGATCGAACGAAAATCTCATCTGAGTTGTTAAATAAATAAATAAATAAATAAATAAACAATATATAAAATGAATAATAAGTTGAGTAAGTTGTTCATTATCTAGGATAATATTTATATCACTTTTTCGAAATTTTCTACGGCATTTATTTATCGATCACAAATTTTATATAATGATTGAGAATTTAAATAGAGTTAAACATTGATTTATAAATTTATTTATTACAATTTAAATGTAATATAATGTAAAATTCGAAACACGTTACGTTAAGAAGCCGATGATGGAATGTTCGTATTCTTTCTGCTAGTTCGTTAACAAATTATTCTATCTCGTAAACTGTGATTTCTCAAAATGTATAGAGTTGTAAGTTGTTTCAGGGTTAGATGGAGATGTTCGTTGAATTATAAATGTTTGTTAAATTATAGTTTGCTATGTTAATATTGGGAAAGTCGGCAATGACATAAGCGACAGTTATTGCTTATCGCATGAAAACCAGAACATGGAGCATATCCAGCTATAGCCATTAGTAACCAACTATAGTCAGTCTTCACTTGTTCTGTGACGGATATTATCGGTGTTTCCGCTGAGTGTCAAAAATTTTAAAGCGAAAGTCGATAAGATACGACTTTTTGTTGAAACGTTTTCCGGAAAATTACACGTTACGCTTGAGAACATTCGCGAAGTCCTCATTTTTATGGTAAAAAGAAAAAAGAAAAAAAGAACTAGAAAATGATTGATTCTCCGTACTCTCTGGAATACGATGTAAACAATAAAAGAAAAAATAATAAAAATTCGGCATTACGAAAATATCATCTTGTTCGCTAATTGCGACTATGGAACGAATAAATCAGCGAATAACTTCCGTTAATAAGATATCCGATAAGTTTCTCAGCTCGTTAGGAGACAAGCTTGGTAAATCTTGACTCTTCTTTCCATTTGTTCGTGTCATTACTTTAATTTCATGGCGATTATAAAAGTAATCCAACGATAAATAAATTCTTTCTTCGCTTCATGATTAAAACTAAAGACGGATTTGTTCGATTAATTTCTAAATGATCCAATGTAGTCGTCGTTGCTACCGAGAGAGCGAATATGGTGTAAGGTTGCTTATATAATAGGAAAATCGATATCTCGGTCGAAGATGTAAAATCAACGCAGATGCTGCGTAGATGACAAACGCAATATTCAAGGAAGCATTATGTCGAACGTAAAACGTTTAACGTAACGATGCTATCTATATCATGATATAATAAATTATCACCAACACATATCGTTTTTGATCCCATGGATCTTATCTGACCAATAACTTTTCTCATATCTAGAGACATAAAAAGAAAGAGGAAATAAAGCTATCTCCTATATCGTTGGATTATACGAGACAAAAATACAAGAGTACAAACTATAATAAAAGACGATATATTGTATTTGTATACTCTTTAACATTATATACAGATGTATAATAATTGCGAGTATTCGAGAAGGATCTTTTCTTATTATCCGCGAACTTCTGCAATTTTTGATAAAAATAAAGTGCACGTTAACGTACATATATGTGTGTGTGTGTGTGTTAAGTCAAGTCGAAAGATAATATTTTAAATAAATAATTTAACATAGAGGAATTTATTGGAATTAATATTCGAATACTGAATTATTAATCGAGAAAAAAACAAAAAAGAAATAAAGTTTCCTCCTTCCTATTTCGCTAATTGAAGTTGTTATTTATTTTTTTCCATTTTCTTTTCTCCATCGAACATCGATAGAAAATAATATATCGAAGACTCTTTCGTTCTTATTGCCGTGTGTAATCGTGTACTATTCCATTACTCACGTCTTCGAAGTTAAATGGAAATTTGTTTCCTTGCTGGTCTTAAAAGAAGTACGAAAGAGAGAGAATAAGAATGGGATGGTTTCAGAAAATAGTTCGGACGTCTGCGATGTAGAATGTAACGAAAGGTTGCTCGGTTTCAATGATGAATATTTATGTATGTTTTCCGTACCTTTAGTTTTCTTAGTCTCCAAATGGTATTCTAACCCCAATGTGATAATGATTTGTTATTAGAACTACTGTAAGGAAGTAAAAATAGATATATTATTCTTTCGTGCGTATTTTATATCAATCAATTAATCAACCTTCCTATCCGTTCGATTTTTATATATTTGTTAAAAT
The DNA here is from genome assembly GCF_014466175.1 of Vespula pensylvanica. Lineage (NCBI taxonomy): Eukaryota > Metazoa > Arthropoda > Insecta > Hymenoptera > Vespidae > Vespula > Vespula pensylvanica. The sequence continues at coordinate 6,782,349 of NC_057692.1, read as the reverse complement.
TATATACAGATAATTATCAATCTAAATTATCGTTTATCGACTATTTGTAAAGTACTTACATGAAAATTCGAATTGATTTATTAGAGTGATACAAAAAAGAAATAATTATTTCACTTAATTGCCAATCTTTTGAAGTTTTCATAATCTTGCCTTTAATTACATTCATGATAATTACCATGTTCATTCTATTGTAGGAAATTTTATACAAATATGACTTCAGACTTGTAAATTAATTAAGTTTCATCTTTCGTTCTTGATAAAAATGAATTTCCTCCCTTATTTATTCTTTAGTTTTCTCTAAGCGTACGAATCCCGGTTAATTGCAGAAATTCTGGGTGGAACGTAGGTGCTCCTGTGGACACATCGAATACCATATGTGTACTAACCAGAATGATGTATCCACAGTATTCAACGAAGCGTGACAGAGATGCAGAAAGCTCATACATGTGTATATATATATATATATGTATGTATGTATGTACCTGCCAGCTTCACCGCTACACTCTTCGACACATATATACAATATGTACGCTTACATAGTGTGTAAGCACATGTATACGTACATTCTCTTATGCAGATATAACGCATGCGCAATCTTACTCGAAAAGCTTGGTTTACTTGCAAGGAAGTGTAACAACCCGTATATCGTTCCTTTCGTAAAAATAACTTCCACGTACGAATATAAATCAAGCATGCATAGTATATTGGTGTAATGCATTTTTATTTCTAGGAATCCAAGAATATATTTCTATTTAAATCTACTTCTTGTTATTTATTCATTTCATTCCACTATCAAATTAATCCATCTACAAATAAAACACATGTAATCAAGCAAACATTTCCCTTTTTTCTTTATTTTTTTATTTTAATTTTCTCAATCACTCTGTTTATTTCGTATTACTTTTTTATTACTTTCTTTCCTTGTGAAATTGCTAATCGATCGAATAGGAAGTACTAAAAGGCATACCCATTGTCAGCGATTTTAAATTCAAGCGCGGACAATTAATGTTCAAGAATTTCAAATCATCTTCAAGATTTTCTTCTCTCTACCAGTTTATTATTGTCGCCCATGAGTACTTTAATTTAAGATTGTTAAATTATAAAAAGAGAAAATGGTCAAAACAATTTTATTAATTATTTGCTTGCTGCGTAAGCACTAATCTTAATTTAATTCGATTTAATGTTAATCCTATTGCCTTTCAATAATTCTCCTCGATAAAAATAAAATAAAAATGGAAAACTATATTTCTCATTAAATAATATAATTTATTACTTAATAAATAATGATAACTAACTGTATAATACGAAAGCTATATTATACTATTCGGTATTTTTAATTTCATTACCGTAATTTCGCATAGTATTTTACCATCCACATATAAAGTTTTACAAAAGAAATAAAAAAATAAAAATCATTCTGATTTTCGATTTATAACCAGATAGTCAGATTTTCGATAAAAATAATGTCGTATCTTCTGAGATCCATTGGAATCGATTAAGAAAATCTTTCTCTCTCTTCCTCCCTTTCTCTCTCTTCTCTTGATTTTCATGATTTTGGAGACATACCTTCGCTATATAATTCAACGTAGGGGGAGCGAGAGAGAGAGAGAGAGAGAGAGAGAGAGAGAGAGAGAGAGAGAGATAAGTTATTAGTCTGTAAAAGGAACGAAGTCGACGATGAATATTCATCGAAAACGTTATATCCACGCGCGAGTTATATCTTCTTTCACTTTATTTATGCCTTCCGACACATATTCTCTTTCTCTCTCTCTCTCTCTCTCTCTCTCTCTCACACACACACACACATACACATATCTCGAAAGTCCTCGATCCATCTCTTGTCACGTTATCAAAGGACCGGAAAATTGTTTACCATGGATTATTTAAGTATTTATGCATTTAATTGCCTATCATTTTCTCCGAGAAATTCGTTGACTTCACGACACCCTTAACACGTTGGTACATATACTACAATGTTTACAAACTTTAAAACGATTAGTTTTTCCTCGAAGAATAAGAATATCTTTCACGAAATTATTCTATCTATTATAAAAGAAAATGCTCATTTACGTAATTAAGATAGAAATTACGAAAAAATAATCGAGAAAATAGACAAACTCTATTAATAGGAAAGCCTATAATAGCAAGATCGTTAGATTAAACGTAATAAAAATTTTCTTTTTATAAAAAAGAATTATAAGTATCTCAAAAAATTATGAATATTTCTTATTTAAAAATCTGCAGAATAATTTTTACTTATAAAAATCAAATGAGGCAACGAATAAGCCGCAAAGATTTATTAAATAAATTAAAATTGTATTTATCTAGTATATTGTCTGATACGAAAAACATGTAAGATGATAGTGAAACTTTTTCTACAAATGTTATTTATATTTACATTTGGCAAGGTTATACTCGCTCGCATAGAAAATACCTTTGAGAAAGAATAATAACAAAAGATCCAAAAACAAACGGCTGTGTATGATCCGCCCTGAATTGTTTGTTTCTTTCAAGTCTCTAATATATACATTCGCGATTTAAGATAGATAAAAATAAAACACAAAGAATATTAAACGTAGATGTATACAATCTGAAGAAAAATAGAAATATACGATAAAATTTGATGGAACGTCATTGAAAACGTTAGAGTTCATTTAACGATGATCCAATTATAAAAGCCAGGATGATACAATACTTTAAACTTTTCTCCATATATCCAATTACAATAAAAAAATGTTTTTTGATTTATATACAAATTTTCCTGACGTAACTCTGTATATGTGTCATTCTTGTCTTGTGAAATTAAACAAGCGATATATTCCAAAACTCGACAACAACATTCATTAAACTTTCAATGAAGTCCTCGCGATTTATCTCGACTCGGAATTATTTTCTCGACAATTAAATGCTCCGTTTATTTCATTGAAAATTGTTATGCACGACCAAGTTCTGTATCAATATGTATGTATTCATATTCATACATATACATACATATATAAAGAAAGAAGGAATAATTACTGATTTCTTCGGCACATAGTTGATCAATTTGCAACGTATGCTGGTAGCTAGTTACGCCGGTAAATTTACCGTAGAAACTTATCCCTTGACTCATAATTAAGTGTGTCTCACCACATGTAATCGAAACTAGTAAGTTTAGTCAAAGTTATCTGCAAATTCGTAACAATTTGGGTTAACAGAGCTAAAAGAGCTCCAGTAGGGAGAACTCGAGTAGGGAGAAATAGAGGGAGAGAGGGGGGGAGAGAGAGAGAGAGAGAGAGAGAGAGGAAGGCACGAGAACATATTCTCCAGAGAATCGATTGTTCGACATCTATGATGCTTCTGTAACTGTATCTATAGATTACTAGAGTTTCTGGATAATTTAATGATAATTACTCGGGTTAATTTCCAAGAGAAAGCAATAATACCGAGAAGCAAATAATACGTTTATTTTGATAACATCAAATGTATTCGATTTTCCTTTAATATAAATAAAAGAAAAAAAAAACGCGTACAATTATGTAAAAATTACTTGAATATGAATCGATATCGAAAATTAATCGAATATAACGTTGAACAAAAAATATTTTACTAGCGTATAAATTTCTTTTTTGAAAGAAAATATGCCTATAAAAAAAAAGAGATAAAAAGAAATAAAAAATTACGATATTTTGTTATCGGTTTTCATTGTACTGCTAGTTCATTGTGTAAACAAAGAAAAGATAAAATGAAAGATAAATAAAGTTCTTTGAAAAATCACATCGATGGAGAAACAGAAATGAAGAGAGAGAGAGAGATGGATAGACAAAGGAAAAGAGAGAAAGAGAGAAAGAGAAAGAGAAAGAGAAAGAGAAAGAGAGAGAGAGAGAGAGAGAGAGAGAGAGGAGAGAGAGAGAGAGAGTGAAATTACTGATTCGAAAAGAACGAATGGAATAGAGAAACTCGATACGGAATTCAAGTTTATAGTAGGTCATTTACGTTAATAAACTGTTACGAGCGTAACGAGTATTGCTCCATCAGAAACGAGACATACCGCATTAAATTTATCGCGCATTCCATGGTACTTGGATTTTTCTCCCTTTCTCTCTCTCTCTCTCTCTCTCTCTCTCTCCTTTTCTTTTCTTTCTTTATCTTTCTCCGCTAAAAGGATACATTTCTAAAAGCAGAATTTTGATAGGAAACGAAACGTTTTCATATGAGATCATTCTTTCTCTCGCTTCGTCATCTCTATTACGATCCAACTCCATATCTTTGTCTAAAGATATCCTTCCTTCCTACGAACAAGAAGTTACGTATTTTCTTTTCCAGAAAATAAAAAGAAAGGAAGTATTTGGAATATAACTAAAAAAGTAGGAACTAAAAAAATCAGTTTCGTCTTAAAAACGTGATTGTATTTCAGTCACTTCATTGCAAGAATTTTTCTTTCACTTTTTTTTCTTTCTTTCACTTTTCTGTTAAACGTCAGCGATACAAGAAAAAAGTGGCAAAGTAATCTTAGGAGACGATCATTTTCGCAATTTCTCGCAAGGATACTCTGTCACTGTTCACGTGACGAGGGTATAGACCGAGGACAAAGTAGAAGAAAGAAACTTTGCGACAGGACATGTACGAGAAAGTAAGATGCTAGACTCTCCTCTAAAAAAGAAACGAACTTCTCGTTCAAGAATGAATTTGTAGGGCTATTTGTCAAAATTAACGAGAACAACGATGATCTTTCTTATACTAATAGAGATGGAAGACAAAAACATTGGATCCATTCATTTAAATAAACTTGAATTAGATATATTGTTTTCTTTCCAGATTTTTATGTAAAACTGTGTCGCCCATAAAAAAATTTATTACCGTTTTACGACCGGATAAATTTATTCTCAGAATCGAATGATTTATCAAAAAATAGAATATTTTATAAATATTTTTATATATTTTATCGTGTGATACTGTGGCTTATCATTTTTTAATTAAGTTTATGTTACAAAATCAAGATCTAATTTTGAATTTCGCGGAATTAAATTCGAAATATTCTGTTATATTTTTATCTGTTAGAATCGCACAATCGTAAATATATAAATCTGATGGACTAAGGAGAATTAATATCTTCCTATAATTGTACCGCAAATCCGAAAAAAAATATTAACGAAACATTATTTTTGGATCTGTATAACTACTTATATTCAATGAGATAAGTTAGAAATTGTGAAAAACAGGTGAAGTGGTCCGAGTTTTTTATAAATAAGTAAACTTGTACATGCAGGAGAACCGAAGAAGTAGGATTAAACAAGAACAAGTGTTCCAAATTTAATATCGTATAATGAATTATATTACCCAGGAAAAAAACTAGTCAAGCTGCTACTCAACATTATCAACTTTTTCGGTTTAATGATGACGCTGATATGTGCACCGAGATATTAATTAATTATAATGAATATAGGTTGATACGTATATTATTAAATATTGAAGAACTTTCGGAGATTGTAAGGAAAAAATACACAAGTTGCTGCTTGAATTTTTGAAATTTACCGTCTAAATAAATAGTTATTCTAACGCTATTTTTAATCATTTGATCTTTCCACAAATATTCGTTCATTCTCAACGATTCGTCCGATCCTGATAAATATTTGCCGAGCAGTAATAGTTCGCAGAGAGTCCGATTAGACGATTTCAAAGAAAATGAAATGTACGGGCTGCTCCGATCGAAGCTATCCAAACGAATTTAGGTTACGTCTGGTGAGAAGAAGAAGAAGAAGAAAAAAGAATGGGATAGGAAGAAAAATGGAAGGAAAAACTAAACGAGGGATAAGAGAAAAAAGTAAAATAGAAAAAAGATAAGAGGAGAAAAATGTTCGAACCAGAATTATTTGCAGTGAAGTTGAAGTTGTTAAAGGCTACGTGACCTATTCGTCAATGCACAATTTGCGAAGTTGAATTCAAAATGGACGACACACGTACGAACTCTCCAGGATTATCGTTATCGAGATTCATCTCAGGCATTTCGCCAGGGGCGAGCGAAGCCAACTATCGAATTTTCGCAACAGGAAACCTCAACGGCTATAATCGAAAATTATTTTGCGGCTGACAACGTTAATTCGATTCGAAACTAATGCCGCGATTCGGCCTATCGAATTAGCTCATCCAATCTATTCTAATTCTAATTCTTCTTCTACTACTTCTTCTTCTTCTTCTTTTTCTCCATCTTTTGCTTTCTCTATTTGCACCGACTAACTTCGTTGAAAAGGATGAAATAGTCTGACCTTCTTATTCCACATTTTTGCGTCTCTCCATGTTAGATATAATTAAATCGCCTTCCGTTTCCTACAGTCTTTTCAACCTTTTTTTCTCTTAGAAATTCTTTTTCATTCCACGTTGGATAATTATCATCGATCCGTAACTAAATTAACGATATTTATTCTTTATATTCTTTAAAACAAAAAGAAAAGAAAAAGGAAACTTTCCTAAACAGTCCACAAAATAAATTATTTCATATCGATAAACTTAGTGATATAATTTTATTCGACTCCATTTCAACTCATTAATCAAATATCGATTGTAATATAGGAAACACTTTAATGAAGTTTACAAAAATAACCGATTTTCCGAGATTTTCTTTTTCACTTGCTCCACTTTTAAAAATAAACGGATTAACAAAACCGACTATATAGAAGGCTTATAGAAAGGAAGTTATTTAATTAAACGAAGCTTGTCGCGAATGACTCTTAAATTAGAAGAGAACCACCGGTCGATTTTCTTTGAGAGCAGAATACATATATGTGAGTGCACGCGCATATTTCTAAATATATTCGTAAGTTAAATGAATATTCGAAGCAAGAGTTAGAAATTATTAATATATCGGACTGAAAACGAGAGAAAATATACGAGTTTTCAAGATCTCCTGCAATCCTATATTATTTTGTTACAAAACTTATTTGCTTAGATTAATTCATTCACGAATATATTTTCTCAAATTCTTGATCGACAAACAAAAATAAATTCAAAATTCATTTCAACTTTTCTTTCTAACTTTTCAATATGAAACTATCAATGATGGATGAAATGAAATCATTTATAAAAAAAAAAAAGAAGAAAGAACACTTTTAAGTATGAACGTAGAAATTTCAATGGAGATTATCTACCTCTTTTCTTTTCGCTGTTGCTTCTTCTTCTTGAAAGCCTTTTTAACTCTTAGAAGTAGAAAAGCGGCGCGATCGATGGTCAGGCCCGTTTGAACCTTGTCGCCGCTCGACATCCTGCGTCCTAATCCTCCCAACACCTGCGCCAACAAATAATTTTTTCTCGTTAAGCCAAAACTTTTCATATCGTTTGCTGTGAAAAATAAAGAATAAAAAGTTAAAACTCTGAGTAGATTCGATACAGTTATACTTGTTAATGTTTCACTATACTAAAAAGGCATTAAAAAGTTTTTTTCATTTAAAAATCTACCGACAGACGACAGAGATAAAATTATATCTGATTAAAATGTGTCAATGTGCATTTATATTGCATTCAAACGTTAGCGTCAAATACACGATATAGTAGGTTCCGATAATGAGATAGAAATATTCGTTGCATTGTTCGCGTTTCTAAACATGTAAATTATTGCTCGAGAGGACAGTTTCAAATTCGTTGAACATCTATAATTTCTATTAAATTATAATCCGCACTTGAATGATTATGTAAATCGAGTAGAACACGTAGGTTCGTTCACTTTGTATTATCTGATCTATCGTAAACTATAGCTATATGTAAATATATACACTCGTATTAAAATCTTACGTATTTATACAAATATATATAACGTATATCATTATATTTAGGTAAAATATTCTTTTTAATGCGTATTAAAAAATAAATACAAATTAAATAATTAGACGTAAAATAATATTTGTTATAATACACACACATACGCACACACAAAATATAGCAACATTCACAACATATTTATATGAAAGTTTTATTAATAATCTTTCATAACCATCGAGACAAATATTTGTTTACTTAATTATAGCCTCTGTTTACGACAGGAAGAAAGAGAAAGAGAGAGAGAGAGAGAGAGAGAGAGAGAGAGAGAGAAACTTGTACGAGTAATTCCCGTTTCGTTTGTTTTTCTGTCACACCCACATACTCATTGACGATAATGACACAATGGTGTCTTACACACTTCAACAAATTATATGTTCTCTGTTTCCGGCTTTCGATATTATTAACAAAAAACATCATCTTTTCCGTTCTAAAACTTCTTTTTCGAAATACTTTGTAAACTTCCCGCTCTAGTCTTTCTTTCCTTCTTTCTTATATGTGTACATGAGTATACATATATGTAGATATATACAATTAACTGCAAACCATAAAACTAACATCGTGTAAACAGGTCGTGCGAGGAATTTCGAGTTTACGTGCATTGATCCACGTAAATGGAACCTTGCAGTCGATATTGACGATCTACCCATTTGCAAATGCTAATGTGTTTCAATGTGAACGAATGAAAGATCCAAAGATTCGATTCAATATCATAGCCGATAGCACATACTTCCGATAGGTATGTGACTGATGCTCTAAGTCAATATCAAGAGAAATTCGATCGAAATATCAGACATTTTTCGAAAGAAAATAACATCGACACATTAAATCCATACACATATAAATGCGAATATTTTAAATAAAACAGTTTATTATTCTTAGGAATAATACAATTTTCCTAAGTAAAAAAGTCGATAAAGAAAACCTATTGTTAAGGGAAATTATAATACAATTAATGTAAATGTAATGATAAACGATAAGAGAAAACAGAAAGTTAATAAATACCGAGTGGAAAGTAGAACCTCTGTAACTTACGTTCGTGTCGCTCCATGTCGCCGAGATGTATGACGAACGATTGTGTACTGGAGAAAGATAAACAGTCGCTAAAGATGACAGAACAATACAAGTCACCGAGCGTCTGACTGTAAGTAACTATGTTATGTATTGTATCGTGGACTCATGACTCAATACATACGAAGATATGTACACACGTGTATTCCTGAATATACACACATAAATAAATATCTCACGCAAAGCTTATCTTCGTGAAAAATATACATAAAAGGATTATATTTGTTAAAATTGACATCAAAGTGATTTTGTCAGAAGAATATCAATAAAAAGTTTCTTCGCTTTTTTACCAGTACAAATGTTTGTTTATTTTGAAAATATTGATGAAAAATGTATAAAATAGTGCTCATCTTTATATTGATGTTTTCGGTATGTTTGCGTTTTTTTCTATTTACTTGTTTTTTTCTCCAAAACAGCAGAGACAGAGAAAGAACGTGAATAAATCACAATGCATTATCGAGATCAATGCTATTGGCCACCAGCCGTCGACGATGATCGATGCCGTGACCCTTTTTACTTCAAATCAAACCTTTCTACGGGACAAGTAGACAACTCGTTCGATTGATTTCGAACGAAAAAAACAATGGTTCATCGTGCCTCCAATTCCTTTTTCGAAAATTCGAATATACTGTGTCAATCAAAAAATGTCTCCTGTCAAATTTAATCAAATTAAATGATAATGATATCTTGAAAATGAGTTGTTAATTTTCGAGATTCAAGATCGAATAAGAGATCATAAATCTGTCTAGGAAACTCGCTTCAGGAACGCGAACGAACGTGAAGCGAAAATAAAATTGGCCAGGGAAAATCTCGTTTCGACGGTAGCATATCGATGAAAACGGACGTCACGTTCGTTGATAGAGACTGTGGAAAATATGTCGTTTTATAAAAAGAAACCAAGAAAAAAATTATTACTTCTCTTTTATTTAAAATATATTCAACCGAACCTAACTCGAATCTAATTCAAACTGTATCTAACGTCTAATGCGTTATAACAATTATAAAAAAGAAAAAGAAAATAGTTATAAAAATATGTCCACGCTATTTCCTGCAATATCAATAATAGAATAAATTATTATAAACGATTATAAACAATAATCTTTCTAAAAGATAATCGAATATCGGACAAGAAGATCGATCGATCGGTGGGGGCGTATCGTGAGAGTTATCGTACATACATCGCTTGAAAATAATATTTCTTTCCCGTGTGGCGTGTAGCAACCCGGATCGATAAAACTGCGGTCGTTACGTTTTAAGCCGCGTACACTCATATATTCGTACATTTCTATGTTCTATGTGTTTATGTGTAGTAGAGAGCAATAAACAGAAACACAGTAGCAATGGGTGGCCTCTCTTTCTCTCTATACCTGTCTGTTCTTCCCCCTCTCTTTCCCTTTCTCTCTTTCTCTGTCTCTCTCCCTCTCGTTATCCAGCATTCAATGGCACACTAAAATTACCTTCAACTGATTGAAACTTCATTGAAACTCTGACAAATTGCGGCAAAGTTCCATATGCCTCCTATCCCTCTTTCTGCCTTTCACTATCTCACTCTTATTCACTTGCAGTAATACAAGTACGAGACAGAAGTTTGGAAAAAGAGAAGAAAACGAATTGCAATCGTTTCGGAAGTTTCACCCTCTTTTACTATTTTCCTTTCTCTCTATTCGCATAATATCTATCCTTTTTAGCTCATCCCTGCATCTACAAATGCAGCAAATAAGGACATACCTCATTATCGTTCCTAGATAAATTTTTTTTCGAGGTATGTTCCATTATATACCTTGTTTATCACAATAGGACTCCATCTATAATGATATTTATACGATGAGAAATAACGTTTTAATAATAGAAAAATATTCATTTTGTTATACATGCTTGACTTCTGTAAACGAACATCATTCGTATATTAAATGTAATAAATATGTTTTATATTAAAATAAACGCAGTATATTAATAAATAAATGAATAAATATATTTATTTATTCAAAAGGATATTATTATTTGAATGTTATCTTTTATTGCATTTTCCGAGAGCGTTCGTATTTAAAGTAAATATCATATTTGTTTTTCAATCTGTATATATATATATATATATATATATATATATATATATAAATTGTTTTATTTATTATAACTTTTACCATATTACCAAACTTTTTTTCCTATCTATAGATCCATCAATACCAGAATATTTAATATTTTACAAATATCGTGCAAACGATATCCGAAAATATTGTTATTTCAATATTTTATTCGTCCAATAATTTGTTTTTCGTTTCACCTAAACGTATTACTTCAATTTCATTTATTGTCTATATATATATATATATATATATATATATATATATATATATCCTTTTATTATTTTTCTTTTTTCTTTTTCAGAGATAGTTTTTCAGAGTTTTTCAACATGAGATAAAATATATAAACTTAAGCATAATCATCCGCGAATATTCTGGTAAAATATAATTCATTTATCACAATTATCACTATTGCATAATCATTCGACCATATTAGCCTCTCTCTCTTTTCTCTATCTATCTTACTTTCGCATTTTCATTCAATGAATATGTACATACAACTATTTGACGAAGCATTACATGAACTCAATAGCAGTACAAATACTTAATTTTCTATCGATAGATATTTGTGTATTCAATCAATCAATTCTCGAAAAATTCCATTAATTTTGGTGTTAACAATGTCAGTATTTTCATTCTCGCGATGTTTTTAATTTTTAATTACATAAGAAAATATTTGCATATTATAACATCGATGTAATTGAAATTATCTGAACCGATAAAAGAAATAAAAAATTTCGTCATTTATTTTACTTTCCGTGAACAATTTTTCATTGAATTATCTCCTAATGTTCCTTCTTGATACGTTTCCGCACTAGTGGTTGCTCCCATTTATCTTTTTCCTACCTTTTACCGATATTGCTATTTTTTTTGTACTTATTCGCTCTAATTCGATTATTTTATAACGTTCTCGACAAGTCTGTAGAAAGATGCTTGTAAAAAATGTCAAGAATTTTTATCGATGAAGAAACCTTTATGTTACGATGTGACAAACTCAGAAAATATTTGAAATTCCTTGATGTTCGCTTAAGTTACATGCCGATCAATTTCAATAATCATGCAAATGATCTAAACGGTATTTTAATTACCTCTATTTACAATTGTATTAATAATAAAACTAATATCAACATTATTTTATTATTAAAGAATACTGTACATATCAATGATTTTTTATACGTATTTAAGACAAAAATAAAAATACAAAGAAAGAAGTATATATTAAAAGTAGTATTTATGATCGAACATCTAACTTCCTTCATGACAAAAAATTCAAAAATTTGCATCCTTTTGCAGAACTCTTTTAAATCATACAGCAAGTAGTAGCAAGCAATCTCTGTATTTCAGAAAGTTTCACAATGAATTTGTAAGAAGCATCGTGAAGTTTATAGATGACTAATTTTCAACATTTGAAGATAAATTTTACTTTCTTCAAGATATTCCTTCTATGACAACTGATAATAATATAAAAAAATAATAAACACTACGGTATTATTAAATTAGGTTAAGTTATCATAAAGACATTATGTAAATTATTAAAAGAATGTAAGATATTCAATAGAAAAGTTGCAATATCATATTGCGATATTACATCGATAATTGATTCGAAATCAATATTACATTAGTCTGTGTGTGTATGTGTATATATATATATATATATATATATATATATATATATATATTCGTCCGGTAGATCAATTAAAAATATTAGATATTAGGGACGATCTAGAAACTGCGAAAATGAGAAAAGAGCTTACCGCATGTTACGATCCGTTATGAAATACATATGTATCCATTGTTATTCAAATATTAAAAAAATAAAAATTAAAAAAAAAAAGTCAACAAAGAAATCATTCTATCGCGTAATTCTTTTGTTATGCTCCGTAACGAAAAAATACTCTTGACACTCTTTGAGCTCTTGGAATTACGTTCTTTTCAGAGAACATGTATCACCTAAAAGAGATTTTTTATAATGCCTCCTTTTTACAATTTACGAGAACACATTCATATTTTTTGTGAAATATTTTTAACGAGTTACATGATAACCATGTCTCTAACGACACTCAACTTTTATAAATATCGACAGATAGAAAGTAAATGAAGTTGGTTCATGAAAATTTGTTCATAAATTAATTTGATTCTGGATAATCAGGTAGTTATGTATAAAGTATAATTAGAATATTTTAATTAATATTTTTTCGAAATTGATGAGATTCGAAATTCTGTTTAATTCGTCGATGATATTACATAAGATTTTTCAAATATATTTTGAAATAAAATTTGATTTGAAAACATTTATTTAGATTATAATTCGGTTAAAATAAAAATTTTCTTTTAAGCGAAAATATAGTGAAAGAGATAATGAAAACTAATGAAAAATGAAAAAATGTAGATAGAGTGAAATTAAAACATCTACTTTGAGACAAATCCTAATACTTCAAAGTTAAGTTTCTCAATTATGTTTTTTCATCATTATATTTATTGTTTTTCATCATTATATTAAGGAATTTGCAATAAATTCGCTAATGTTATATTTTTCAATTCGCAAATGTTATATCACTCAACCCGTAAATGTTACATTTTATGAAAAATTACGTTATCTACTTATCCTAATTACGATTTAATAAAGAGCAGTCATAAAACAAAAAATAAAAATATTACGGAACCCTCCACAAAATCAATTTCAAAAGACGTATCTCGGATATAGAAAAACTTTTCATATGGAACGTGTTAATAAATTTTCGATTTATGTTCAACTCAACAGGTTTATGGACTTCGAATCGCGTTTTGGATATGTGTTAGAAATATCGCGTGCGTCGTAAACCAAATGTAGAGTTTGTGCCGTTTTAAACCGCGTCGCAAGGAATTTATACGATAAAAAAAAGACATAGAAAGAGAGAGAGAGAGAGAGAGAGAGAGAGAGAGAGAGAGAGAGAGAGAGAGAGAGATTGAGTATACCGTTCGTTCTAAAATACGAGGACACGATCACTAAATATATAAGTAAGCGTGCAAATACGTAAACGAGACGGAAACTTAATTTAAGGAGCCAGAAATGGAGGTAGCATATTTATACTGAGAAAAATAAAAAGGAAAAATTAAAAAAATAAAACATTAAGAGAATCAGCGAAAAAGTTTCTTTACTTAGGTGAAAGAAAAGGCAGAGGATAAAAGTCCAGAGTAAAAAGAAGGTTATTTTCTTTCTTCGAAATATATTTTCTCTCTCTCTCTCTCTTTCTCTCTCTTTCTCTCTCACACACACACACACACACACACACACACTCCGTGCTTGCCAAAACACACAACACAGACACACGCGGCCATTACCATTATCATGAGAAAAAGGAATAGAAAATGGTTATACCTTGCTGACTTAATTACGACTCCAAAAAGGACAGGGATGCAAGAGATACTATGAAGGCCTCATGACATACTGAAATGAAGAGAGATTGTCTCGAAGAAGTTCGGTAAACATTCGTCGACATTGACGGCTTCTCTTTCTCTCGTCCTCGCTTTCCGGCAACAGGAAGATGAGGGTAAAAAAAGAAGGTCGAAGAGGATGAGGATTAAGGGCGAGCGAACGACTGATGTAAACAGAGCCTGATTTACGGGGATTTGCGTGGCTCAGCCTTCTGGAAAATTCGATGTGCGAACCTCGTGTCCTCGTAAAATTCATTTCACGGACAAACAAGTACGATTAGTATGAAAAACCGCAATGAAGTGTAAACTAGGAAACGTGAAGTATCGCGAGAAGAAGGAATACGTCAACGATAACAAAAGTTGTATTTATTAATAAAATAAGTAATAGAATTTTCGAAAGAGAAAAATTGTCCCTTTCTCTCTTTATATATGTGTACGTATGTGTGTTTTTAATACAGACTGATGGAATATCTCACCGAATAAACGTTCCCTTTTCAAATTCGGACGCAAAAACATTCCCTATCTTTTTAAAGGATCCTCCAAGGACCCGTTCGAATTTAAATTGAACGAATTTCCAGCCGAAACAAAATTGGAAAATTACGAACAAGGAGAGAGGAAAAAAGTACGTAGGCGATTTGCGTCGTCTATACACGAAGTACTTTTGTACTCGGACGGTTTATTAAATTACGAAGAAGATCGCAACATGAAACTTCTCTTAAAATTCGATATAAAAGTGTGGATTCTATTTGGGACAATGTCATATGGATGTCAAATTGACAAAATAATCATTTCTAATCTTCTTGCCCTCCAAAAACAATTCGAAAATCGAGAATTGAAAATAAGATAACGCAAAAGCTCACAAAAAACTCTTTTCGAAGAATAAATATTCGATGAAAAGTGAAATAGATACGCGTATCGAAAATTCTTTGCATAATCTTATATTTGATTTTTATTCAATATATTTTCTTCGTCCGCTATTTGCTGTTATATATCAAAAAAGACAATGAAAGATTTTCGGACGAAGAATTCCAACTGAAATTTTGTCAACGTAAATCGTGCACGATATTGAAGGAAAATGTGTGATATTAGATGGAAATCTTGAAATTACGAGGAGTGAAATTTCGAAATTTCGATCTAATTTCATTGTAAATACCCAGAAATATTCGTTGCGCAATACTGTCATACAATTCTGTGAACTACATTCAGCGATGTAATTCACATTAATATGATCTGTATCTACTCAGAAGTTTAGTCTTTACATAATAGAAGCGACATATGTTCCTATGCATGCACTTATCCATGTATATGTATATATGTATATTATATGTATCGTGCGTGTCTGACATATACCATTTCTGTTTCATATTACGAAATTTTCTTGATTTATAGAAATTGCAGTGTCTTTGTATTTCCTGATGCTTAATTGCACTTATATAGAAATTACATTATTATAGAGGAAAAGTAATAATTATAGAGAAAAAATCTATATGGACGAATAGGAAATAATATTAATTTGAAATCAAAATAAATGATTTATTAAAATATTATATTCTAATTAATATTTGGTATTATATGAATATTATTTTTCATAATTAAATTCATTTCATATGATCATGATCATGCAAGGAATGCCGCGTACTTGGTAGGGTATCATATTGTGCCCCGACCACTCTGATAGAAACTATTCAGGACAACTGTTTCATCGATCGTCATATCGAGACACCGTGGAAATTGACGGAATCCGCAGCGTGAGGGAACGTTCATAGTAAAGGATCGTGAATCGATAATGCAGAGCGTCTTCTGCATTTTGATATCGTCATCTCTATTTCTCTATGTTGATCTATTTTCCCATGCAATATCTGTGTTATAATAGTTCTAATCAGATTTGCACGAGAGTTCATCGATTTATTCTTAGGTACATAAATGAGCGTACTGCAAAAGAAATTTAACGGTATTTAATTATCTGATAATTTCAACAAAAGATTAAATTAAATTATTCCTTAGATAAAAGAAACTTCGAAAATTTTCGATAAAAAATTTCATTTTATTTATAAGTACCTTTTTACGACTAAACTATCGAAACGGACAAGGTCTATCGAAAACTTTTCTGACGTAGTGATGTTGGTAGAAATAATATGACATTCGTGTGGGTATGAATCGAATGCGTCACCGACGAAACTCGTAGGTATGATTTATAAATATGATCTAAAAATAATTCTGCCGCCCCTCTATCATCTACGAAATAAAATTCCAATATTTCTACCACGAATTTCGAATTAAAAATTTTTTTCCTTTTATTTCATCCCCCATACCTGAAAATTTGTTAACAACCACGAAACCGATATTTTTACTATAAAATTATAAATAATAGATACATCTAATTCACTTCATGATATATCTATTATTTCATTCATTTAAGTATAGACGCAACTCAATCTGCGCATTTTCAAATTTCAATTTCCAAGTTCCTTTTCGAAAAGTTCTTCGCATTTATTGCACCGGACATTAAGAAATCGATTTTCCATTGTAAAAATAGAGATCTATCGAGTATCTCGTTTCCTCTTTCCGCTTAGTTTCTCCCATCGTCCACTTTTATCCTCTCTTTCTCTTCTTTTCTTCCTTTATTTCTTTTTCTTGATCTTCTTATATTTTTCAATTTAAGTTTTCTATCCATCGCTTTGTAACCGCCTTTTACCGTTCTTTATTATATTTACATGTACTTAAATAAAATGTACTAAATAAATAAAATCTAAATTCATATTTATACGGTTAATATCGTAAACATTTTATAAAATTATAAACTACAAGTTCACGTTCCTACTAGTTACAAATAAAAAAAAAACATCTCGAGATCAATTTATCTCCCCCTTCCTCTCTCAACATAAATTTATATCCATTAATATAATTTAATAAACAGTATCATCATTGTCATCATCGTCGTCGTTATTCTCATCGTCGAAAAATATCCGTTTACCGAAATTCAATCGATCCTAATGTACTCTCAGCTTAAAATTTTGCACAATTATCGATCGGTCTGTATTAAATCTGACCTTGTTCCTTTCTTAAATATTTTCAAAAGTAAAAAGAGAGACTTAAATGACAGTGAAAATATAAGTTTTGGAAGACGCGGCGGAAATTGAATTTTTGGCATTCAAGCTATCATCGTTCGTATAAAATACAAAGTAAACGAAGAACGATCCTGTTGAAAAATATTTGTTGATCGGTTTGAAATGATCTATGAAATTAAAGGAGTGGAACGAACCAGGTCGGTGAAATAATATGCTCATACCATTGAAACTTACACCAAAAGGCTTTCATTCTACGGAAAGTTAAATCCAAACTACCAATAACATCGCGCGAAACTTTTTAATAATATATTATGTACCCAAGGATAAATAAAAATAAAATGAAAATTCATCTATTTATCACCTATTATCAAATTTAGTTATCTTCGTAGACCAATTAAAGCTACTTCCCTTTCAAATATTTAAATAACATATCTTTTACAAAAATACGCTTCTATCGTGTATTCTACGCTTGAATGTGATTTCTAGTTCGTTTCGTGCGAATAAAAAAAGAGGAAATCAAAACAAATAAAAATAAAATAAACGATTAACGGAATGACTATCTATTGCCGGCGCAATTATATGCTTGTACTACTGTCCGTACTATTGAAAGTCCCGAGAGAAATCTAATGGGTATAATCTTAGAATCGTCAAGACGACAAGATCGTCATTTGCACGCAATATGCACGCACACGAAGCCGTAGAAGACATAAACGTGACGAATGACCAGACAAGTTTATGGCGTCATGACGTTGTCAATGAAAAGTGTGTTCCATAACTCTGCTAATAAACAGACGACATTCGTCCCTTGATAAATGATTCGAGCTTCGACATTCGTACTGTTATTTCCTCGTATACGTACACACACACATACACACACGCATGCACGCACGTCAAAGCAAGAGATAATCGACAAATACAATGATATATTGCGTCCTTCGCTTAGAAAACTTGGCCAAGAGCTTGTTAATATGCATCGAGACACCCGGTGGTTTCTTCAAACTAATAATATCTGAGCCCGGCTTTTTGTTCGTTATACTAAGTTATCTTTCTATGTTTTAATAAATGTAAAGTCATATCTCGTGACTACTGAGAAAGGTTTAAAATTACACAAATGAAATTATAACGGAATGTATATTAATTATATTTAATAATTAAAACGAATGCATTATTTTACTAAATAAATATTTATGCACAAGATATCCTTCCTGTTAACATGGAAGAGAAGGATTTCATTTCATTTACTTCTATCGCAAAAGGATGATTAAAACACGACAAAACGGAGATATTATTAATTATTTAATTGTAAAATTAACCTCAATACAAATCATTCACAACAGATTTAAAAAATGTAAGCAGTTACAGCAAATTCATAAAAGTGCTGAAGTGGATGCTCCTCTCAAGTATCGAATATTTTATTTTCTCTTTTTTCCCCCTTTTAAGAGGATACAATATAGGTATCCGTTCGCAGTCTTGTTGCAAAACTATTAATCTAAGATGGAAATTTAACGTGGGTTTTTACTACTTCAATGAAAATAAGTATAACTAGTACGATGTAGTCTTGAATACGAGAAAAGCAAAAAGAAGAAAATGGGTCTTTAGAGAAATAAAAAAATAAGTTCTTATCCCTTTTCATTTCGAAGTGTTATTCGATGTAAATCCTTATTCCGAAGTGAAGATTTCTATGTTCATTTTATTACGTTGGTCACATTGAAATAATTATTTTCAAGTGTACTCCATGGGATTTTACCAATCTGTTTCTTTGAAACGAAACGATGAATTAATAAAATATTCAACGATTCTTTATACTTGTTTTTAATAAATTTGAAACAATTTTTTCGTAACAGAAAAAGAAATTTTTGAAAGTATGTAAAAATGAAATTGAGTCGAGGAAATGAGTTATGGATGATAATATTACATCGTTGAAGTTTATCCGCGAGAAGTGCTTTACTAAAATTCTTACATCCTATTTATACTATCTATATCGTTTCACGTTAGCCAGATTGAAAATGAACTTTGTTTCCTAGCCATGAAGCGAAACGAAGAACGACGTGCCTTCCTTTCCAAGAAGGTTCGAAGAAAAAAAATTGAACATAATCGATCGTACGTTCACTAAAATTAAATTGAGAGTAAAAAAGAAAGAGAAAGAATAACGATAAATCCATTTAGAGAAGATAATTCGATAAAAGTGACGAATATCACATTCCTTATAACGCTTAATCAACGAATTTATTTTATTTATGAAATATTTAAAAAAACCAAAGAGATCGACGAAAATCTTAAAAAACGATGGAATCATCGAATTGAGTCACTTCTTTTTCATCTGTCGTTTAGAGTGCTCAATGTTTTACCAATAGAAGAAAAAAAAGAAAGAGAAAAAGGAAAGGAAAAAGAAAGAAAAGATAGACATAGAAAAGACAAAACGAAATCTTGAAACGGAGTGCTGGCGTAATGCCAGATAGGAGGATAGACGCATACCTTTGTTCGACAGGGAGCTTTTTCCGCTGACACATTCCAACTGTGGTATCGAAAATCCACGATAATAGTCCACATTGAAAAAGAATACCGAAGAAGGAAGTGATGAAAAATAGGAAAGCACCAGATAAAATGTGCGAGAGAGGTAACGTATCAATACGTACAAACTAGCACGACTTTTTTGTCATATTTCGAATATTAGGCTCTTTAATAAGTTCATTCGTATTTTCTTTGAAAAAGAACAAAGAGATAAACACACGAAACCAAAAAACAAATCAAAAAAGAGGCACGTAAAATACATGTTGATATTCGATTTTCAAAATATTATAATTATTTTAATTATAGAATGTTCAATTGAGTTCATATTCATTAGCGTAAAGGAACAAGATCAATTTAATGCACTTCATTTCTCTTACTCTTTCCTACTCTCAATAATTGCGGTTATTTTAATTAATCGTTGTATTAATCGTATTACAAATCATTGTATTTAATTGAGCATTCTTTTATATTCGTTAAAGCTTGCAATCACAGAGAATTGCACTCTTTCTTTCTTCTCTTCTGTCTCTCTGATCGTTCTCTCGTTTGCAAAGGACACGAACAACTCTCGCGTCATTCCTACGATCCGCAAACAATCCTCGTTTGGTACACGACTTCGATCCAAACAGAATATCGTTCCCTTGATGTTTGTCACGGTTTCGAAATTCGTGTTTCCAAATCAAATTCCGATCGAATCGTGGATAACACACAATTTGAAATAGATTGAGTTGTAGGGTCTTTGAAATATCGTTACTATTTCTTCAAAGTTTTAAAAATTTTCTAGGAATATGTTGCATGATATAAAAGTGAAAAAAATATAACGTAAGAATTGATATTTTCGTCTTTATATTTTGTTTTTTTATGTTACCAAAAAGCAAAGGTTCCTTTACAAGGCATATAAAATTTAGATGAAGAAGCAAAAAATTCTTAAAGATTTGAAGAATCCTTGGCTTATCGAAAAGAGTAGACAAGAAACCCGATGGAGAGCAATCTTGAGAAACTCCATTAGCGCGTCTCGACTTCGAATTCGATCGATATCGTACCAATAAAATCGACTCTTCGCAGATTATCGACAAGAAGCGACCAAGAGCCGATTAGAGTGGAAGAAAAACGTTCCATAACAAATCGACGAATTTCGAGACTAACGCAACTATAATCGATAATGGTGGATGGATTTAGAAGTCGAAGACCTCCATTTGAAATCTTCTCGAAAAGAGAAGAAGATGATTATTGGAGAAGATTCAAAAAGAAATGAAGAAAATTTGGACGACGCATCTTAATCTGACAAAAAAATTCAAAAAGAAATAAAACAATGACAGAATGTTAAAGAGTTCAAATGATTACGAATAATTAAAATTCCAATCAACTGAAATATCATAAAATGTATTGTAATTTTGAGAGACAGTTTGCAAATTATAAATAATATAATAATTTCTAATGTACAATATTTAGAAAGATTAAAAATACTCTAAACGTTAAATAGAAACAATTACTGAGAAAATAGCGGAACTAAAATATAATCACGAATTCAATCCTACAACAATAAGTGAAAAACAAAGAAACTACCTGATGATAGTTTCATTCTGCGGTTTACCAAATGAATCACAAAATTAAAATGAATTTCTCAAATGACTTACCGTCTTCTAGCACTCTATTCATCGTTTTTGTTATACGAAAAATCATCCTCTTATAAATCATTACGAGATAAAACGAGTTGGATGCCGACTATAAAGCATTGTCCGAAGGTTTACCTCCAGAGGCCATTCTTTCGTTAGAAAGCACATTAACGAAATATGTTCGGGAAATACTTTGAATTCTCTCTTTCGAAAAGAAAAAGAAAACGAAGAAGATTTATAGGGAACTATAAAATACTGACAAACCAAATACATCGCTTTTTCTCTTTTTTCTCTAAAATAGAGAAAGCTTGAAAGTCTTTGTTCAGTCTTGATTATGATTCACGCTTTTTGGTAATAGCAATGAGGGTAGAAAGAGATATTTCCGTTCTCTTATGTTTTTTATCTGAAGACAAATGACAAGTACACACTACATCACTTTTACATAATTCATACGATCTCTCCCTTTTAACATTCTTTTTTTGTAAGAAGTGAAGAGAGATGGATGAAAGGAACCCTCACAAGGGAAACCGAACATCATAGCATGCGTTTAATCATAAAGAACGAACTCACGAGTCCAGATCACGAATATCTCCAACCTCATTATCGGATCTCTGATAGGAAACGTCTTTAAAAAAAGAGTATATTGATTCCTTTCCTTTGTTGAATTCTACGAGAAGAAAAAGAAATACAAAGATCGTATTCGTATTATTAAGCGACAAAAGACCAAAATTCGATTTGACCGAGACCAAAGAAATTATTGTAGATAGAATCAAATTTCAACGATAGAATTGGAAATAAATATAATTAAATCATGATCACGTTGACAATGTATATAAAATATTTCAAATATCTAACTAACGACAAATATGTAAAATAATTAATATGATATTCTACGATTATTTGTATGTGTACGTGTGTGTATATAATTTCTCTATTATATTTTTTATAAATATCACAAAATGGATAATAAACTAATCAAACAAAAAAAGATTATATGATTCAGAAGAGTATATTAATATTATATGAATATGTTCGAAGCAGTCGTCGTGATCGAAAATTGGTAAAATTATTTATAACCGATAATAAGAAATTTCCTGAAATACACTCTTAAGAGGAATATGTAATTGGTGCGTACTCCAGCCGTCATCGGTAAGATTCGCCGAGTCCATTTATTACCGAGCAGACTAAAAATGCTTTCAAGCCGTCTTCGAGCGTTTGCTAAGTCACTACCGATATACGATAATGCCTATGTACATAAACGCACACTAACACTCAACAAAAATTTCTATATATAAACCGCAGATGAAGCACGTCGGTTCAGCTTTATGAGATATTCTTTCCGCGAATCAACGTCACCATCGTTTTCCTTTCCCATATTTTTATATTTTTCTTTTCTACGATATGAGATTTTGCACACACGTACACAAGATGGACACACGTAAATATCTTTCGGTAAAATTCGAGTTTCATTCAATAAAAGCACGAGAAATAAACGATTGTCCGATAAATAGCGTGAAAAATTTTGTTGATAATTTATCATCCTGCAGCAGGAAAACCAGCAAGAATGGCGACGCGAAAAAATAACATCGAAAACATTCGAGCACTGCGACGGATAAACAAGTCTTTTTCTTCTTCTTAATTTTCTTTCTCGAAACAAGTAGAGATGATTTCTGTTGGAAAACCATCTTCGTGATATAGAATCTTCTTTTGAATTGGAGAATCCATTTTTTACATTTTATCTTTACTTCTTTTCATGTCCTTCGGTCCGACGGGAAATTTCGTATATTTTCTTGATGGTGAAGTTTTCTTTTGCTATCATAAGATATAATATCTAGTGATATTGCGTTAATGTTCTTTAAAACATTTTATTTAAAAAGAAAAAAGAAAATTGAATCGCATTACGAGTAATCGATAAAAGTCTAACGTGAATTAAAAAACGTTTATTCTAATTATATGATGAAGAAGATAAAATGTTGAACTATTTGTATTTTATCGAACGTCTTTTTATCGATCCTAATTGTTACCTTTCGTATATTTTCCGGTAATCGGTCATACTAAATGACAATTAGCAAGCACGCCGAATCGATATATCTACACACCATCGAAATATTAACTAATTATCGAAAAAATCGATCTATTGACAGGGTCAAAATGGAAAACTAGAAAAATACTTTTGTCTATTACCCTATAAAAAATAATATAACATTTGTTACACAAAAGAAGGGAAGCTTTCTTTTCGATTTCACAATCCTATGAAAGATATTCTTTTCTTGGCAACTTTTCTGGAATATTACATGTATAAGGTTTCAATACTTTCAATATTTCAATTAATGAAATTGGTTATAATACGCCTATTCAGAAAATGAATTTCATTCTTAACACTGGTCCTTTGGGGGAAGAGAGAGCAAGAAAGAGAGTGAAATAGAGAGAGAGAGAGAGAGAGAGAGAGAGAGAGAGAGAGAGAGAGAGACGAAGAGAGAAAACGAATCCTTCCGTTATTGGTCGTAGTAGTACTGCAGTAATTAATGACGATCCCTGAAGCGCACGGGAAGATCGTTCAATTACACATTTCTATAGCTTTGTTCTTCGAATCCCGTAAATTCGGAATTACAAGCTATGCCAACCTGTTTTTGAAGCATATACGAACGGAAGGACGATTACATCACCAAAAACATCTATGTAGAAATGAGAGAAATGAGAATGTTGTACGATGTCGACAATCACTTTGCATTAAAAAATAAAAAAATAATTTAACGAACGAGCCATGAGATTTCATAGTTTAAGCGTCAACCTTTTAGAAATATCGTGAGAGAGATAATTTATCAGACACCGCCTACCGTCTCGGTGACAAAAACCGATAATCGCGAGAAAAATCCACGAAATTCTCAAAGGAGTATTGCCTCGGGTTTATGTGTCAGACGAACATCGATCCACATAGACCTCAATCGATGATCCTCGGATAAGTTCGTTTTGAAGCATATCCTCGCTTGCCTAGCGTCGAGCTCTTTTTCTTTGCCTAGCGTCGTCCTCTCTCGGATCCTTTCTTTTTTTTCATCTTCCGTAGCAAAAGTATAAAAAATAAAAAAGAAATACAAAAAAGGAAAAAAATGAAGAGAAAAACACATGAAATACAGACCATCAGTATCGTCCGAATGATCGATAACGGTGATCGTCTTGCATCTTCCAATAGGACTTCAAAGAAATATGATCGTTGACCACTCCGATGTTTTTTTTCCTTTCTTCTATCACTTCTTTTTTTAATTTCTTTTATTTTCTTTTCTTCAAGAAATAGAAAAATTATCACAAAAGGGAATAAGCAAGATGTGCTCTAAATTTTCCAAAAAAAAAAGAAAAAATAAGATGAAGTCGAGTCGGCGAATTAAGAAGAAAAAGAAAGAAAATGTTCTTATCGTCCTTTCTTTTCTTCGTTGTCGTTGTCCTTGTCGTCGTTGTTCGCATGTGAAACGCGCGTCGCGACGTTCGGCCACCGACTGTTCGCTGCAACGCGTCGTAATGTCGGAGCGACGCCCGAAGACGTCCGAGGACGACCGACGAAAGCAATGCGCCGCACCCCGCGCAAACAACCCTCAAAGCGAAAGCAACCCCTCGTCATATCGCTCAGAGATGACCGCTCTTCTTTTTCCTCTTTCTTCTCTTCTTCTTCTACTTCTTCTTCTTCTTCTTCTTCTTCTTCTTCTTCTTCTTCTTCTTCTTCTTCTTCTTCTTCTTCTCTTTATCTTGCAGTATCGCTCTTTAACCCTTAGGCTATAAACTATATATACTTATCTATACCTACTCTTTACAGCCCGACTGATTCATCCAAGTCAGCTTTGCAACGGAAATAGATTTCATCATGGAACCGAACTTTCAAGGGCAAAATGTTATATTATCAAAAGCGGAAATACTATACGTACGTATCTACGCACACATATATCTTAGAAATGATATTTTTGTTTACTCCGAATTGGACCTTTTGACTTGACGAAAGTATGACATAACTCATTGTCAGTGATAATAATCTTGTGAAAATTAATATAAAAAAGTAATGGTTTAAAAAATATTATTACATTCTTTATTATACAATCTATCTGTATGATCTATCTATTACGTAAATAAACTGATGTTAGATAAGTTATTATTAATTTTTTTGTCACTTGACCTGATTTCCTTCAAAATGATTTTCTTAGAAAGTCACCTTTCGTTTCTACGAGTTCTTGCATCTCTGGAAATAGTACTAGCGGATTTCAAAAGAGGATGTCGACATATGTTTGGATCCTTCGAATACGAGCAGCGAGCTGTCATATGCAAAACGCGCTATTGACAATTAACTCGTTTAAATGAAGAATCCTTGGAAAAAACGAACGAACGGTCTCGATGAATCGTAGGGCGTGGCTTTTGCAACGCGATAATACTCACGTTCGATCGCTTAGGAAAGAAGCCAGCAGGAAATAAGCCGGTTCAATCGGCCTCTTTTACCACACCCATCTTACAGCTGTCCGATCCTCTTCCGATCGATCATCCATATTTCTTTCTTTCATATTTCTCTAACTACAAAATTTATGAATACAATATGTCCGTCAAAATAAATCTAAATACGAATATATTAGTTGAAGTATCAATTCAAGTGATAACAACGAAAACTTTTTGATTTTCGTCAAATTTATTGATCTATAAATCATTCTCATGATTGAGCCAAACGATTTACATGTTTTATTCGACTGTTCGTATCTTTATGATCTATTTTTCGAACTTTTAAAAATTTATAACTATATTTAGAAACTTTAGCCTGATCGAATAAAAAATTTTATGAAGGATGACATATCTAAAACAACTCCGATTGGATAAAGTGTGAAATTATACTCAGACGTAAACAATTATGAAAGATTCTACAAGAAATTCGCTTGAAAATTCAACTTCGTTCGATACTTCGTTCGTCTCTTGTCTTGGACACTAATAAACGTTTAGTTTCTGCGACTCGATTACTTTGTCTTTGATGTTAAACTTCAAGGTCGTTATGATGGACGTCAAATGTCGTGATAAATACAGCAAATATTCTCTATACACGACTCTATTCGTTGGCAAAGCGAAATTAATGAAGTCCGTTGGTACGTTTGAGAGAAAACTCAAGTCGGTAGGAAGTAGTAAAGACATGTCGATCGTGCGCCAAGTGAAACGGATTTATATTCGTCGTACCACGCTAACGAGATAATAAAACTTATGAACGTAATAAGATATAAAAAGTCATAAATAATAAAAAAAATATTATCGTTGAATCTTTACGAATAAGAAAAATAAAATTATAGTAAAATAAAAAAAAGATAATGTAAAGAGAAGAAAAAAAAGAAAGACGTTATCTGACTTTTCATGTACAGCAAACATGAAAGAGAAAAAATCTGTATTTAATTGTTTCGTAAAACCTTGTTACTTAATCGTTGTAACGTTAATAAAATATTTTTATGAAAAATTCATTGTTTGAAAAGTAAACAAAATATACACAAGACAAAAGATAATATTCGTAAAATTGTTAAATAAAATCGAAGAACGATGATATTATGTGACAATAGAAATACCTGGACATTAGATTTTCCGCAATGCGACGAAAATGGACTGGTCGTTGAACGATGCCACCGACCTCAAATTCGATAGATAACTATAATGCTTGATATTGTGTGTATGTGTGTGTGTGTGTGTGTGTACATTCTAGAGAAACTAAATCGTCATGCTACGAGTAAAGAAAAGTAGTATGATAAATGACTTTTTCGCGAAAGGGAAGATAGGAAGTGTGCGGAAAGAAGGAAAAATAAGAAAAAAAATGGAAAGAAGAAAGGAGGAAAACACGAATAGGAAGATGAAAGACAAACGAGAAAAGTAGGAGAGCAAGACGTGTCTATTATTAACGTCTCGACTTTATAACGTAGTCCCTCTAAAACGAACGGGCAGAAATGCATTAATATACATGAGAGCGAATGAATGGAATGCTTATAACGCAGCAAGCGTTGTATTAAAGGAAACGAGTGAAAAGAAGAGATCAGACGTAGTAGCTGAAGCTAACGTTTTCCATGTAAGCACAATATACATATGTATGTTAAAAAAAACGAACAAGGATAAATACTTTTATAAAACAATACATTGTATTAGGTTACGTTATTAAGTTATTTGTACGAACTAATATTTGAAGATTATAAGGACTAAAATAAAAATGGTAATGTTTGTTAAAAAAAAATTAGGATAGATAAAAATGTAGAAGACGGAAGCAAAGGAACGAAAGGATGAAGAAAAGAAAAGAAAAGAAAAGAAATATACAACTTCCTGAAAAATTCATTCAAAGTCGGTATACTTTTTTGCTTTTTCTCTTTCTCTCAACAGATGATATAATGTACGTTGATGCATACTACGTCTCAACGAAGTAATCAGAATGTACCACGAGTTTATACGATAGTTCATTGCGAACGAGTTAACTCTATGCATTGTACCTTTGGCATTTACTCTGTACATCCTACGAGTCTCCGTTTAATTATAGCTGATGCGTGAGAAATGTCTCCCAGTGGATAACGAGTAAGCTAGTTGTGTGTCAAGTCGGACACCTCTTTCATATTTCCAAATGGTTAACGCGAACGAGTTTGCAAAATGAAATTTCGTTATATCGAATTTTCGAACGATGAACCGGGAAGGTCGTATGAATATATATACTCGTTAAAATGCCAACAGTTTGAATGCTAAAAACGAATAATTCAATTGTATATATAAATCTATTACATACGTACATACACAGACTCGTTCGTTAACGAAGCACGGACGTGTTTATGTCGAGATGCTTGATAGTATCTATCGATATAATATAACGTATTACGAATAATTTCACGAGCTATACGCTTCGTATATTTCTAATGATAGCCTTTAGTATCCTAATGTGTAATTACGCATATATCATACGTCGGATATCACATTCCTTGGCTCGATGAAACGTGTTTTTCCATAAATTGATAACGGCACGATATTAATACACTTATTTGATAGAAAGAAAAATTATTTTCGAACGAATTCTTCGATATTAACCGACCGTGAAAAGAGAAAAACGATAATCTTGATTTTATCTCTCTCTCTCTCTCTCTCTCTCTCTCTCTCTCTCTCTCTCTCTCTCTCTCTCTCTCTCACTTTTTCTCTTTCTCTCTACCTTTATCGATCATTTCGTTCCAAGAAGAACATCATTTTCGGCTAATCACATCCAAGAACCAACTTGTCGTAAGAACGACGAACGGATAACTCGTTTTAAGAACTTCGTCATCGTCGTCGTCGTCGTTTCTTGGCTTCCTCGACGAGACTACTTTTTCTTGCTAAATATAATAGTTATTACGGGCTACGACGATAACTCCTTCAGAAAACACGATAAAAGAATATTTCTACCTTTGAACCTCATATACTGAACGACTACCAGAAAATATAATATTAATAACGTAAAAGGTAAAACGAATAATTTTGTTTCCAAGTTATATAGAGGACGAAAGGACACAACATTTTTCTACGCAAATTCGTTAACATTCAAGAAATAAAATAAACAGGCGAAAAATCAAATTCATAATATATCATCCGTTTAAATTCTTCTCGTTTCTTTTCTTTTCTTTTCTTTCCATATTTTCGAACTTATTTTAAAGTTATTTCGTCGAATAATGAGACGCATAAAACAACTTATTAACAGTTTGTTTCTCTCGATAATATATCTTGCGATCAGATTGGAAATAGAAGTTAACTAGTATAAGAACGACTATGACCATACTACCTTCTTTCTCTTTTTCTTCGTTCTTCCAAGCATCGTCTTCTTCTCCTCCTTTTCCTCTTTCTTCTCATCTTCGCCGTATAACATCTTTCTTCTCTTCTTGTCATTTTCTCGGCTATTGAGTTACTACGGGAAGATAATGGCTCCTATCGAGGATCTAAAAAGAGAAAAAAGTTAGTCAATATTATTGTGACACCGATACTTTTATTTTTTTATTGCTACACGAGATAAAAAATCCTAGGATAGAAGCCATCTAGCTTGGATGTCCAAATATTCGTAAGTTAATTAAAATATAACTAAGTCGAGTAAAATGATAATAATAATAATATAATGTATAGAAAAAAGAAAAAAGAAAAAGAAGCAGTATAGATAACATCTCTATTAACGCGAAATGTGTTTTCTAGAATCTTATCCACTTTAATCTACTTTTATCCTAACCTCTTATCGCGAGTTTACGATTAATATTTTAAATGTACGTATATGCGTATATATATTTATACATTTAAAAACAAAGATGACTTGTATGCTTTCTTTATTTATAATATTATTCTATTCAGAAATATATTTATCCAGATAATTTTTACTATAAGAACTATTTAAGCAACAAGTTTTATATTACTTATTTATATTAATATCAATATCTGCTATGAATTCTTTCTGCGAGAAAAAAGAATTGATCAAAAATATCATCTTACTAAAATAACAACCATTACAGTGGGATGCGTGGTAAATACTAATGCGAAATTCGTAGATATTATCTAACGAGTACACTTTTACCTTAACAGATGGCGTTGCTGTGTCCAAATGAATAAAATGTATGTTATTATTGTACCGATATAAATATGTAAAAAAAGCAATTTTTGATGTATTTTTACGATGCTTAACGAAATCGTTCTATAAAATGATGCATATTTTAATGCTGTACATAAAATTATATTATAAATTATATCACATAAGAAAATTCGATGTTTTCAGAATGATATATACGATAATGTCTACCATGGCAGCTACCGTCGTCGTTTCGCGTTCTAGAATGACTAGGCAAATTGATCGAGAAACCACAGAAGGTTGGAGAAAACGTTCTATTTTTTGTTCGCTTTACGTTGGAACGTGAATATTTTCACGTAAAAAATGGCTATGGACGGAAAGCGATCTATAAAGATGGTACGTCGGCAACTATCACACGTGAGCAAATGTCTTTCATTATTACCGATCGTGTTTATTTTAGTAAATGTACCTCAGTATAACATTATGAATAACAAACACTTCTGCAATAATATTTTGTAGCGATATCATCTACAAATTACAATAAAAATTAATAAAATATTATTTTTTCTAAAATAGGTAAAAAGTGAATGTAAAATTTACTATATTATTTTGTATTGAATTTATTTTATTAATGTAATCTCTATTAGCTGACTTACTTATTTATCTTGTTTATTATATTTTCTTTTCTTGCATAGGATCCCCTCTCACCAGGTCCATGTTTGGACATCAGTGATGATGAACTTGTTACAATATCTGTCAGAGATTTAAACAGACAATTGAAATTGCGTGGATTATCTAGAGAAGAGATAGTACGAATGAAACAGAGAAGAAGAACTTTAAAAAACAGAGGTTATGCAGCCAGTTGTCGTATAAAACGCATAGAACAAAAAGATGAACTAGAATCAGAAAAAACTCAGGAATACCGTGATATGGAAGCAATGCAAGAGGACAATAATCGCATGAGAGAAGAAATAGAATCTTGGCATTCCAAATATCAGGCACTCAAAAAATTTGCTGCAGAAAAGAAAATTCATATTCCATCTGAATTAGAAATCATATAAAACCCAAACAATATTAAACAATATATATAAGTTATATATATAAGTATACATAATTAGTTTTTGTAAATATATATTATCTTCTAAGTACAATGAATAATTAATAGAAAATCATATTCATCATGATCACCAATAAATAATTGAAACACAAGTTTTTATTATAGAGAAAACTTTAGTTTACTATCTGTATTGAAGTAATTTGTGTGTTATAATAAATGATTTATCAAATTAATTGTCTATCAAATTTTTAAAAATATTACAAGTAGTTCTTATTATTTATATTATTTATATGGTACATAATTTTATATTTCTTATGTATGTACTTTTCATGGTACATTATGTATATCAACAATTCTATAATGCTTTTATTAACTTTGAATATAAAATTGTTATAATAATGTTGTAAAATCTATATAATTTGTAACGCACAAATACTTTTAGTTAAATAAATACTTCATATATTCTCATTCTCTTTAGTACACAATAAAAATATTAATTTGCTAACTACATCAACATTAATTGAATTACCTAATAATCTGTATTTTTGTTTAGTTGTTGTACTATTTGGAAATGTAAAATCTTCTGGAAAACACATTAATCTAGATACTTCTTTTGGTGTGAAATATCTCAACTTCAAAGATAAAAAAAGTTGTAATTGATCTTCTGAATATTTTTCATATTTGGTAGATTCAATAAGTTTTTTTTGTACTATTTCTTCTGAAAATGGACAATACACAGAACCTGTACCTTCAATATAATGTCCATAAGCTTTTGTAAAACAACAAGATCCACAATTGTCTGCTGTTCTTATATCTAACAATGTAGCTCGTTTCTGTAGAATATTTCTAGGAATTAAGTATAATGATTCTTCACAATTTTCTAAAATATGTTTTAATTTATAACAGATAATACCGCATTCTATATTATCTACATGATCTTTTTCTATGAGCAGCTGATGTTTACTTTGTGGAAGAAGTGTTATCAATCTTTGAGAAAGGCTATGGTCTAATACAGAATCATTGAAACAAAATTTTAAACCTTTTTTTTTAGCAAGCAAATAATATCTATGCCTTGTATTTGGAATGCCAAATTGATTTGGACTTAAAATTAATTCTTTATAATTAAAATTGCTATTTTTAAGGCACTTTAGTAATTCTACTCTTGTTTCTGAGTTTTCAAATCCCTTCACATTCTCCAATAATATATATTTCAAAGATGAAATTTGTGGTATAATTTGTAAAAGGTGAAACAGTGAACACGATCTGTTATCTAATTTGTCCTTTTGCAATCCTACTCTAGTAAATGGTTGACAAGGAGGACTCATAAGTATCATATTTATATTTAGATTTATAATTTCCTCTTCGCTTATAGATTCAATGTTGCGGTTCATGAGCAAGACTTCTGGAAAATTATGTTTATATACATTATTGGCAACAGGATTTATATCCACTGCACCAATAATATTTCCAACCACTCCACTTTCTAGAAAATAACATGATAATGAAGACTTTTAACAAATAATTTTATAAATATTTTAAATAAATAATTTAAATAAAAATTTTTTAATGTCTTTTTGGTGAGATTAACATATATGTTTAAGATTTAAATTAAATGTACCTCGAAAGGCATAATGCATTCCGCCAATACCGCTGTATAGTTCCAATATTCGCATTATAAATGATCCAAAAAAATATTTTCTTTTAAAGAAAAAATATTATATACACTTAAAAATACACATTCGTTATAGTATAAATAATACACGAATTGATTTAAATGTACATAACCTTATAGTGAAAAGCGCAACAAAGGAAGCTATGGTTTGATTGGTTGCCTATTTACCCGCCATGATCATATACTTTTCAAATATAAGTATATTATTACAAAAGAGATTCGTAATTATATACGAATTACAAGACATGTTATTTAGAGAAATGAATATAAATAATAGTAATGAGTGAATATAAAAAAATCCTATTACTTACTATTTATCGAACTCCGAGCGAGTGGCTGCATATTTTAATGTATTTTCAAATTCCCTTTAATCTAATTCTAATAAAACATTTAAGTACTAACACTTTAATACTTCTACAAACAAATAGATTGGATATAGTAGAATTCTATGTAGATTTTGTTGGTTATTTAGTCTAAAGTAAAAATTAGTGAAAATGTACTTATATATTATATATTATTTTTATAAAAATCAAAATATTAATTCGTTTCCATTCTGTATATAAAATATATGAGAACTCCCAGCACTATCTTTTTTAGTAATTTCTCCTGTAAGATTAATTCTCTTTATATTATGTTATTACTATTATTATACTACTGATATATAATATAATAATATAATAATGAAAATAGTGAAAAGAAAAAGAAGTAGAAAAAAAATACTGTATCATATCAAAAAATATATTGTATTATATAAAATAATATTTGATATATAAGTATTTACTAATTTTCGTATCGATCATTATTAAAGAAAGATATAAATGTGAGAGAATGAAAAGCGTGAGTCCACTAGTATAATATTATCTATTCTAATCCAAATTAACCTGATCTTTATGTTAAGTGAGAGGAATATAAACTATTTAAACTTATAAACATACGACAGTCGTGACGGTGAGAGTGCTCCACTCGCATTTGTAGTTCATATTTTGTCCGTACCTGTCGCTGAAGTCACACACGCTTCGAGCTAAAGGAGATAAATTGCTTTAAGGAGATAACCTGACTTGAGATGTACATACGTACAGCACGCCAGTTCATAGTTCGTAGTTTAATGGAGAACTGCGTTGCGTCTTGTGTTGCGTAGAGTATTACAAATTTATCGTATATAATACACTTCGTTGTAATTTGTACAATGCGTAGAGTTGAAATATATAATGAAAAGTGACGATATTTCAAGTGAGATCAGTAATTAGATCAAAATATATTGCGAAAAAGAAATTCTTCGACAGATAATAACCTTTACTTTAAAACAATGTAATATGTATTGTGACATTTCTTTAAAATAATCCATATATTTAGACGTATTTTACTCATATAAATCATTACATCTCACCTAACCTATCTAAACGACATGAAGTAATACTTACAAGAAATTAAATTAAACTAAAATCAAACATGAATACATTGTGAATCATACCCAATTAAGTTCATAACATATGAAAATGTTTCGAAGTCGTAGTTGGTTTGGAGGAGGCCTTTGGAAGCCAAAAAATCCACATTCTTTAGAGCACCTTAAGTATGTATGTCTATTTCAATTTTTGATTATGATGGTAAATATTATGTTATGCTTAGGTACCTGTACAATGTTCTGTCGAAAAATCAAACAGTTTCTGAAAATAATAGAGGTTTATTAGTAGAAACTCTTCGTTCAATAGCTGAAATTTTAATATGGGGTGACCAAAACGATAGTAGCGTCTTTGAGTAAGTGATATTACTTATTATTTAATCTAATATTCTGTGAATTTAACCAAAATATGATGAATAATAATTTTTACACATTGTTTACAGCTTCTTTTTGGAAAAGAACATGCTTTCATTCTTCTTGCGTATTATGAAGCAGAAATGTGGAAGCTATGTATGTGTTCAATTACTTCAGACGCTCAATATTTTATTTGAAAATATACGTAATGAAACATCTTTGTGTAAGTCATATTTTATGTAAACTATGTTTTTTTAATTGTTTATTTTATTTTTATAACATGTCTTATATTTGAAAAATATTTGTAGACTACCTACTAAGTAATAACCATGTAAATAGTATTATTGTGCACAAATTTGACTTCAGTGATGAGGAGGTAATGGCATATTACATCAGTTTCTTAAAAACCTTGAGCTTGAAGTTAAATACTCATACCATCCATTTCTTCTATAATGAGGTAAACGAGGTACACGTAATAAGCCTCTATGTTTCTTATTTCATTTCTCATCTAATATCATATGTATCTAATTTTTATATTATTATTTTAAAGAATTCATTTTAATAAGTTAAAATTTGAAACAAATGCTTATGTGTATGAAGTATATACTTTTCTTACTTTACACAATTTGAACTACATTTATTACACAAACATAATGTTTTTTATATGAGAATACTTTGTAATTTAATATTTTTATCAGCATACCAATGACTTTCCTCTATATACGGAAGCCATTAAGTTTTTCAATCATTCAGAGGGTATGGTTCGTATAGCAGTAAGAACTTTGACTTTAAATGTATATCGTGTGGAAGATGTGTCTATGTTGGCATTTATAAGAGATCGCACAGCAGCACCTTATTTTAGTAATCTTGTATGGTTTATTGGTAATCATATTATAGAATTGGATACATGTGTCCGAAATGATGCAGAGTAAGTTTTATTACATTTCATATTTTCATATTACTACAGCGAATAAATAAACTAAATAAAATAAAATAAAAAATTATATATATATATATATATATTATTATGTTATAGTCATCAAAGTCAAAATAGATTATCAGATTTAGTGGCAGAACACTTGGATCATTTGCATTATTTAAATGATATACTTTGTTTAAATATACCCGATCTTAACAAAGTACTCTCAGAACATCTGTTGCATAAATTACTAGTTCCACTATATGTATATTCTTTAATGAAACAAAAAGATCTTTATCAAAATCAGGTAAATTATATCATTTGTAATATCTTATAATAATATTAATAGATTTTTAATATTAATAATTTTTTAATTGTTAGGATGAAAGAAAATATGTCAGTGTGGTTGTGGCATTATTTTTACTTTCTCAAGTTTTTTTGATTGTTTCTCATGGACCTCTTGTATATACTTTAGCAGCTGTGATACTAAAATCTGATTTGAATATGATTCAAATAGGAGTAAGAAAAGTGATTGAAACATTTAGTGATATATCATCAAATAAATTAATCGAATTTTCACAGCCAAAAGAAACATTAGAAAAGTCCTTAGAAAATTTATGTGAATCATTAACCATATCAGAAAGTCTCAATGAAGATGATAATAATGTAGAATTTACAAGTGAGATTGGAGAAACTATAGGTGAAAAAGTACAAGATTTAAGTAAACCTAGCACATCACGTGCTCATATGTTGCCCTGTGATACATCTATTAAGAGCTCTGAGGAATTAGATATGAATATTTCGACTGAAGAACTAGAAGACATAAAGCATTTGAATGTAACTGATGAAGAGAAAGAACGTTTGGCACTAGAAAGTCCATTAACACAGAGTCAAATACAACATAATGCTCTTGAATTATTATCAAATAAACCATTTTTAGAAACTATATTGAATTCCTTATTTTGTACAGAAAATGATTATGCTGCATTATTTGGATTGTGCTTACTTTATGCATTAGCCAATAACCAGGTAATGAATAAATAAATATAGAAGTTTTGAATAATAATTATAAATCATATAGTAATTTAGTAATTTTATTTATAAGGGTATAAATCGTGAAACATTGGATTTAGTTTTATCTCCTTCACAGAATGCAGAAACAAAGAATTGGTACAATGATATATTAATAGATAGACTAATTCATATAATCACTCTAAGCTGTCAAACAAGTAAGTTATACAATCAAATACAATCATCAAATAAAATAAGTATCTATATTTCTATGATATTTCTATGATATCTATATTCTATGGTATTTGAATAAAAATTCTTTTATTCTTAGATGCTAAAGTAAGGCTTGTTACACTGGAATTAACAATCAAATTGTTGACACAGTTAGTTTTATCAGAAGGACAAAGTCTTCTAAAAGATTCGCATTTAGCAGCAATTGAAGCAGCAAAAGAACAAAGCACAGCACTTTTGAGGAACTTTTATAAGGTGTGTGATCAAACATGGATTTACTACAGTTATGAAATTACAGAAATTATTTTTATGAAATTTATTAGAATGAAGAGATATTCTTGGATATGTTTGAGGACGAATATAATGAAATTCAAAAAAGACCTTTAAATGTTGAATGGTTGATGATGGACAGTAATATTTTATTACCTCCTACGGGTACCCCAATGACTGGTATTGAATTTAGTAAACGATTACCATGTGGTGAAGTAAGTATTCTATTAAATTGGAAATTTAGAAAAAAAAATTTCAATGTCTATACTGTATAATAATTATATTTATATAGGAGGAAAGAGCACGTCGTGCGATTAGAGTATTTTTCTTAATTCGGGAATTGTCTTTCACTATTAATATGGAAGAAGAAACACAGCTACCCTTAACAAGTCCAGATAATTGTGTTCAAGTTACCAACGTACTTGATCTAAGTAAAAGTTATTTACTTTCTCTGAATAAATTAGTATCTTTAATAATAGTATCTGAAAATAAACTAAATGATTGCTTAATGTAATAATTATAAAAAAAAAAAAGAGAAATATCTATATGGCATTAATATTGGTAAAGAGTTAAAATATATTTTTGTAATCCATAAAACATGTTTTAATTCTGGTAACTGTTACAGATAACAGTGACATAATAGCATGTACAGTTGTATGGAAAGATGGACAAAAAATCCATTGGTTTTTGGTCGTTGATGATACACAATTAATTCTAGTTGAACCTGACGCCAAGCTTGGGTGGGGTGTAGCAAAAGTAGTAGCCTTTTTACAGGATATTGAAGTAGCAGGTGACAAGGACGATTCCAGATGTTTGAATTTAACTATATACAAGCCTCTGAGTAATAGCACAGGCAACAGAGTTCCATTGCTATCAACTAAATTTATCTTTAATGATCATATTAGGTGCATGGCTGCAAAACAAAGGTAATATATAATAATAGTTAGCATTTTAGCGTCTAGATACAAAACGTATTACAAAATTCTTTTATGATATAGGCTAACCAAAGGTAAAATAAAAGTACGGCAAAGAAAGATAAATCAAATCGCTCGATTATTGGATATACCAACAAGTATACCCCATTCGTCTACTCCCCCAAACTATGCTTTACGTAATATGCGACATGACCGTAAGCAAATCATTATACGATCATTAAATTTTATTAGGAATATATAATATATATTTTTAATATTAATAATCTTAGGTATTCTTGGACGTGGACAAAGGCAGAAGGATCAATCAAGACCAATGTTTACGGTAAATAAAGTTCCAGGATTCGCTGCACAAATGCGCAGGGAACATGTCCTTAGACCTGTTCTTGGTCTTCCATCAACTAGTTGTAAGCGTGTTGATAATAACTCTAATGAGAAGATTCATGAAAATGGTTTACGATCTAGAGATAGTTCTCCAAAAATGCCACGTCCGCGTAGCGAGGAAATACCTCTTGAGGATATGCGTAATCGTAAAACATCTTTGACGTCTAATGGAGCAAGCGCATCTCACATATGTTTAGAGAAGAAAGATAATAGCAATTCTGGTAGTTCAACTAATAGTGAATCTTCATCTATAATTAGAAAACGTTCCGAAGAAACATCGTTTACTTCTCCTCAAAATCAAGAAGTTAAACCACGTAGAAAGGGTCAAGTGGAGACTGTATGATTATATAAGAATAGAATTATTTTTAAAACTTGGAGAAAGGAAAATTTTTGTTAGGAAGCTGATGAAAGAAGAAAAATGTATATACATTTTTGAAATAGAAACAAAATTCTCAATCAATTTAATCTGTAACTATTTGTATGTCGTTTGAAGTTTTTAAAACTCTATGTTTTTTCACAGTATTTGGTAACTGATATTACAGGTAATTACTACTGCCTTTTGTGTAATTACATACTTTGTCATTTGCAGTTACGAAATGAAACTTGTATAAAAAATAGAACATCCGCGTTAAATTTTAATAAATGAACACATCGTGATAAATATTTCTGTTACGTAATTACATGTTTTGTAGATACGTTTTATTCTTTATACAAATATTATGTTTATTGTTTTTAAATGTGGACACTATTTCATTAGTATATAAATTATTGAGTAATGTTTCTTATAATGATTTAATGTATATATGTTTTTTAATCTAGAATAAAAGTAATTTAAATTATCTATATAAAATATTATCTGTGTGTTAAACATGCTTTGCATTCAATATTTGTAAGACCCTTCAATACTTGAAAGGTTATTTTTTGCACAACAGACAAATTGTTTATTCAATATATATTTCCTTTCTTAGACATTTATTTTAAAATGCAATAGTATATTATTTACTTTTAAAATAATGTGGGAAATTTTAGTACTTGCTAACATTATTATCATAATTTAATTTTTCTTTTTCTACAGGTATTACATCTATTTCCAACGTGTATAGTACCACTTTTTTATAAATTATATTAAATTTGGTATTAAAAACAAAAATTGAATATTGTAAATAAACATATTTAAGAACGATATTAGAA
This sequence comes from Vespula pensylvanica, assembly GCF_014466175.1. NCBI lineage: Eukaryota > Metazoa > Arthropoda > Insecta > Hymenoptera > Vespidae > Vespula > Vespula pensylvanica. The sequence continues at coordinate 6,742,841 of NC_057692.1, read as the reverse complement.
TAATGTTCTAATTTTAGAATAAGCTTTAAGAAACTGTAAATTCTCTTAAATGCATCTGTAATAATGGTATAACCTCATGTCCATCTGGACTATTTTAGTCAAAAGAAATTAATTCTGCTGTTTCAGGCTTTGGTTCCTCTTTTGCTTGAGTATTTTCTGCTGCTGGTGGAGCTGAATTTTGTGGAAATGTAAATGGTTGGCCTTGGGTAGCAGAAATTTGTGTCATTCCTTGCATATTTAAGTTAGGTCCTGTAGGACCTTGTAGAGACTGACTTGATGGAACCATCCCAGTACCACCTGCAGCAGAAACTTGTATAGCAGTTGTTCTTTGAGATGGAATAATAGCAGAAACATGCTGTTGTACTGGAGCTCCTTGTGGAATAGGTATACCAATAGGTTGTGGTCCAATTTGTGGTGGAAGTACAACTTGTCCAGGTGGACCGTGTGTCGCTGGAACTATTTGCCTTGGTGGTGGGGGTGCTATATTAGTAGATGGTACTGATTGAGCTATACCTATCTGATTTGGTAAACCCGATATTTGTGAAGTGTGAGGTCCTTGTGGCATGTGGCTTGGTGGTACTTGTGTCACTGGAATATGAGTAGCAGTACCTTGTTGAGCAGTACCTATCTGATGAGCAGTCGGTTGTTGAAGTTGTGTTATAGGATTCGTTACTTGAGGTATCTATGATAAAAAATATAATAAAAAGACTTTAAGTTATATAATTCTTTGTCATTTATTTTGGGAACATAAAATTATTGTTCATATACTTACCATTCCAGTATTTGCAATTACAACTCTACCTACATTTTCCCGTGATTGAACTGCTGAATCAGTTGCAGTTGATTCTTGATTAGTCATTGTACCTATGATATGTGGGGGTAGAGAACTCATTGGTGGCATATTATAACCTTGTATAGGATATTGCCCCATTGAATGTTGTCCATACATATAAACACCCTGATCTGTTGGGGACATAGGATTATAATTTGATCCAGGTCCTTGATACTGCATCTGACGAACTGGAGATCCTTGTGAATGACCCATATATCCTGGCATACTTTGATAACCACCTAAATAAAAGAAAAGAAAGTTAATATGAAATATATTGAAGGACGTAATTAAAAACATCAATCAAATAATTTTAATTTTTATAAAGCAAACTATTTACTCATTATATATTGTTGTTTTTGTTGCTCTTGTCTCATTTGCATTTCTCTTTCTTGTTCTTGAATCTTCTGTAAAGCTAATTGTCGTTGATACTGTAAATAATCCTGTTTCTTTTTTCGCATAATTGCTAATTTCTGTGCCATTAACATCTGTCGTTGTCTTTCTGCTTCCTCTGCTTGTCTGCGCAATTTCTCTCTATGCTCATCTCGTAAAGCATCTAAAGCAGCTCTGGCATCTTTAATTTGTGTTAATTTATCCTGTAGACCTTCATAATATACTCTACTATCATCTTGTTCTTGAATATATGTTAATAATCTACCGAACAAAATTATACATTTATTATGAATAAGAAGAAGTAAATTTGTTAAGTTTAAAAATTCATATCTTTTATATAGAGTACCTTGAGTGCATGCGTGTAATATTTAGAAATAAATTTTGTACAGAGCTGTCAGAAGTAATAGGTCTTCCTCTAGAAGAATTGCTTTTCATTCTATTTACAAAAATTTCAACTTGAGATCTTAAAGCATTGACAAACTCTTCCATTTCTATATCAACTTCTCCATTTTGCTGTTTTGCAATGACAATTTTCTGAGGCATAGGACTGCTTATATTAGGTGCAGAAGGACTGGTTACATCTGTTCTTGCACTGTGCTCTTCTATTGCTGTTTGTCTCTGCTCCCAATACCTGCGATTTAAATATTTTGCAAGTTCAGGATCAATTTCCTCCTCATCTTGAATTCGTGACAGACTTGGTCCCTATAAAATGAATATATCAAATAAAATTATCAATAAAATAGACGTATGGTATATTTATATGTATTTGAAATATAATATGATGGTTAATAACAGTGATAACTTACAGGAGACGGGGGAGGTGAATATGTTGTTTTAGACACAGAAACAGCATTAGATTTCAGAGCATTTGTTGCTCGTTTCTTTTCTCTCTCTTTTTGTTCTGCTTCACTTTGACTTAAAGCTATAGCTAATTGCAGATCTTCTTCTTCACGAATTTCGTCCTCTGTTTTTCTAGGAGGAACCTAAAAGAATATCTGTATATTAGTTTAAACGAAATAATATACTCTTCGTTCTTTCTTACCTGTTGTTGTTGAGCCAAAGAACTGCTCAAATATTCAGCTGGTAAATCAGTTTCTTTTGATTGGGTAGTAGAAGGTCTAAAGATATAAATTATATTATAAAAATAATATAATAACAAAAATTATATATTCAGAAAGAATTGTACTAACTTATTAACTTGTTCAAAACATGCTTCACATACTCTAACTTCTTTTTCAAATCCAATTTTAGGTAATGTAGATACTTTACTAGAGCAATGAGCACAAAATACTTGACCACAGGCTCTGCAATGATGTTTTCGTTGAAGAAAGGTAAATGTTATACGACAACGATGACAAACATCACCATTTGTCCACTCAGGAGCAGTATCAGCCATGAACATTGCGTCGCTTTCTTGTAAAGTAGGAAATATATGACCTTCACTTTTCATAATATTTAATGTATCCTGGAAACATTATAAAAGTGATATTTTCAATCAATATACCATAAACATTTCTATATAATATAAAATCTTACCTGCACTGCCCTATACTTAGGAATATTTCGAAATGCATATGCCCAAGCTTGTATTAATTCGAATATTTTCTGTCTAACGTGCTCATGAGTTGATGATTTTACTAATTCTTTAAGTTGTTCCATATATTGTTTTGTGGCAATTTCATCTTGGATGCGTGATCCACAATTTTTAACACAAGATTCTAATACCTATCCAATAATATATGATACAACATTAATAGAAACTTATAAGACAATAAATGATACAATAAATATATTTCAAAGATTTTTACTTACTAGCAGAGCATATGAAGCTACATGTGGATTAGGATTGGTTAATTTCTTTTTTATAGCAGCAAGTGCTTGCTTTGGTCTGTAAAGAAAACAGAATACTAAATACTTTTAATTTAATAATGATATTTCAAGCAAATGCAATATGGCTGTATTAATAGCAAACTATAGAAGAAGACAATTGGCTTATCATTAGATGTATGACTAATCCAGGTTCCTTATATATGTATGATGAATATATATATTATATATATGTTATGTATGATACATATGCATATACACATACATATTTACTAAATATTATTTATCCTACAGGTTAACTCTGTTATAAAAATACTAAATATGTAAAATTTACTCACTGAACATCATTTTGTCGTATAAGATCAGATATTTGTAAAATTGTAGGCCAGTCAGGTTCTAGTTGTAAGTGACTTGTGGCTTTATCTATAGTTAAATAATAAAAAAATAATTATAAATGAACGATGTCCGACATTTTGTGAGTATTAATGGAACAAAAGAAGTGGAATTTACCCAATAGTCTGTCGAAATTTGTAGTACGAAACATGGTGCACTTTTCAAAGATTAATTTTCTTTACCTAAATTAACTTTGATGTTACTTTTTTTCGATATAAACTTTGTCACCAACTGCACAATAGCTACAATCAATTCTGATAATAACTTCGCTTTCGAACACTTTTTCACAGTTTCTCCAGTATATGAGGATCCCAAAGCTTAATGTAAAAGATTGCCTACGACTTTAATTTTGTACCTAGAAAGTCAGGAGGCGCAGTGATACATAAGTGTGATTTCTTTATGTGTGTGTAGTGATTGCACCATCTAGCGGTGTAGGTTTGTAATTAAAATTGTAGATGATATTTCTTATTTGAATCAAGAAATTGTAATATCTGTATGTAGTAAATTTTGTTCTTAAACTTGAGACTATATCTCAGGAAAATAAGATACGCATTGAAAAATTCATATTTTATTTATAATCGTTCACGCAGAGATCGTTTATAAACACGCGAAAATCATGTATACATATTTATTAAAATATTTACTAAAGTATTTATATACTATGCGTCTATGTTATAATGATATATTGAGTTAGAAATACGAAAATAGATATGTACAAAGTAAATATAAAAATTGATTGAAATGTTCGATTTTGTTTCTCATGAAGATCTCTCTCTTTCTCTCTTTTTACATTTCAAATATATAAATTCAGTCGCTTCAAAAATGTTATTTTCGTTTCAAGAGTACGGATCACTCTTCTTCAAACGAAGACATTTCCTGAGAATCTTTCCGTGAACTTCTGTCAATACTATTTAAACTAATAATTAGCTTAATAAATATACGTATGATTTACTATTATTAAATACAGTCATGTATTGCATACAAGTCCCGCAACCAAAACCCCAATTATCGCTTATGATCTCTCGTCAAAAACATTCGACACTGTCGTCAACAAAAATTGTACAGCACGATAATGTGAATTATGATCGATGATAATTAGTAATTGTTTTATCTAACTACTCTAAATGAAACCGATTATAATTGAAAAATATTATCAGTTTCGTTGTAGAAATTGGAATGAACGTAAATCGTTTCAAGATGGCTATCGAAGATCTATTGAATGTCTATATCACGATCTTTGGCAGCCATGTTGAGAAAAATCGATTAATCGTCTCATTCACTTCTACGTGCAAGACTTGTATAATATTTCCTGATGACAAGCTTTGCATGTAACCTGAGGGATTTATACTGTTCTTGAAAATTTACAAAAGAAGTATATCATTAGCTAATGACTCAGAAGAGACGCAATGCTCTCGCAGAAAGATTGATGTCTTCGACTGGTAATTGCCATCGACTGTCCCAAAAATTATTCTTCCTGTACGCTAAATGTGTACACATAGGTAGACGAGTAGCACGTTCACATCTTCTAGAAACCGACCAATAAATGAAATTCGCAGGACATTTATAGAAATATCCCTGCAGATTATCTCTGCTGTCCCGTTTGCATTTATAAAATGTATTGCTACAGCCCTGCCGATATGGATAATGTCCAACGTCAGGACATAAAGGCTGCGACGAGACTTTTACCTAAAATAAAAATATTTTATATTAATAATTTATTAACGAAATAATCAATTTATTTCATCTTGTGATCTTAATACGTACTGGTGTTATAGAATTTTCTTCCAACTTTCTGTAGAATCTAGCATTGGCACGAAGACCCGTGCAACCTTGGCTGGTTTCATTTTCAGGAAGACATTGAATTTTTTGCTCGTCAAAAATAGTATTTTCGGGACAACTTAAAACGAGAACCTTGATTTCCATATTACCTTCATTAGTACATTGGTAGAACAAATTACAATATCGCGGATGTTTGCGGAATCCTGTGGGACAAATAAGAGTTATCTGTTCATCAGTTAAATTTCCAATAGGACAAGGTGTCATCATCAAAGGTTCTTTGGTTGTAGAAGTCAATTCATTTGATTCGGTAGTAGATTCCTCTTGTTTCTGTGTAGTCGATTCTTGAGATTCTGTGGTCGATTGTTCTTGAGATTCTGTAGTAGATGGTTCTTGAGATTCCGTGGTAGATTGTTGTTGAGATTCTGTTGTAGATTGTTGTTGAGATACTGCAGTCGATTGTTCTGAAATATCAGTCGTTGATTGTTCTTGAGATTCAGTTGTTGACTGTTGTTGAGATTCTGTTGTAAATTGTTCCGTTGTTGATTCACTAGGAGATGCTTCCGATTGCATAGAACTCATAGACGATTCTTCTGTCGATTCTGTCGTTTGCTCAGTGGAACTCGTTGTCGATTCTGTCGTTTGTTCAGTGGAACTCGTTGTCGATTCTGTCGTTTGTTCAGTGGAACTCGTTGTCGATTCTGTTGTTTGTTCAGTGGAACTCGTTGTCGATTCTGTCGTTTGTTCAGTGGAACTCGTTGTCAATTCTGTCGTTTGCTGAGTGGAATTCGTTGTCGATTCTGTCGTTTGCTCAGTGGAACTCATTGTCAATTCTGTGGTTTGCTCAGTGGAACTTGATGTTGATTCTGTTAATCCTTCAGTCACTGTCGAAGAAAATGATTCAGTACTGGACATAGATGTAATTTCCCCAGAAGTTGTTTGTTCCGATGTCATCGATGTCATTTCTGTTGAGGTTCCCGAAGTTGTAGATTCTACTACGGATGTTGTAGTTCCTGTAGATATTTCGGTAGTAATTTGTGTCGTTGAACTCTCAGTTGACAAAGATTCTTCCGTTGTTTCCGATATTGTTGTAGGTTGTGCTGTAATATCATTACTAGATGGACTTGGCTCTGCTGCTGATGTAGTACAATCTCTCGCTGGATAAACTGATTCCGGATAATTACATGCGTTTATACTGGGATCAAATATAGTACTTGGTGGGCAATTAAAATGATAGACATTAAATCCCTTTCCATTGTTAACACAACGATAGAATTTTTCACAATAGATTGGATGTGGATAAAATCCTTCTTCATTACAAGCTATTGTATTATTAATTTTAGATGTCGTGCAGGGCGGTTTGTCCATATTAGATGATTCTGTGTTTGATTCAGAAGATGTAATTATCGACCCAGACGGGGAAGATGAAATTGGATATGGCGGTTTAGAAGGCGATGAACTTTCGGTAGTTGATCCTGCAAGTATCTGCATATTTTCAGATTTAGTAGGTGTAGATTGACCCTCATTGGTGACAGAAGTTGTTGGTATATAAGTTGAAGAGGGTTTCATTGTCATCTGTCCAGGTTTCTCATTAATAATTGTAGGTATTTCACTAGAACTGGTAGTTGAGGTAGAACCTTCCCCTACTATTTCGTTATTATTTATCATGCAAGAACTCACTTGTTCAATATAATTACATGTTTGTATACTTTGGTCCCAAGCAGTACCAGGACCACATTGGAATTCATATTTTACATATCCGGATTGATGACTGACACATCGATAAAATTTCTTGCAATCATTAGAGTTTGAGAAGAAACCTTCTGTAGTACAATCCGACATTCCTACTTGTACAGTGCTCGATGGAGTAGTATTTATTTGTTGTGATACAGTTGTAGATTGATCAACGCCATTTGACTGCATAGTACTAATAGGAGGTAAGTATGAGGCTGATGTTACTTGTGATGAAACTTCGGGAGATTTAGTACTAGAAGTCATTTGTGTACTAGTAGTAACTTTAGAAATTGATGGTGGTAAATAAGATGTAGATATAACTGTTGTCGGGATCATAGATTGTTGTGCCTCATTATTAGTAGTAGTTGATATTGTAGTAGAACTAAAGATTGATGATGTTGTATCTTGCATAGGTTTACTAGAACTTATTTGAGACTGTCCATTTGTACTCGGACTACTAATAAAATCTATTTCATTGATAGAAGAATCAGGTGTTGTCATATCGATACCAGCGTTACTTCTACAATTTGGTACGTTGTACCCATGATTACAACTTTGTATGCTGGAATCCCAAACAGTACCAACGCCACATTCAAATTCATATTTCATGAATGTATTGCCATCTTTTACACATCGATAGAATTTCTGACAACTATCAGGATCAGAGAAGAATCCTTCTTTATTACATACACCTGATATAACCGGGGAATCTGAAGTAGCAGAGCTGCCAGGAGTTTCTGAAGTACCAAGAGTACCAGATGAGCTTGGATTGCCAGGAGTTCCAGTTGTACTAGGAGTACTAGGCGTATCAGGGATACCAGAAGTATCTATTTCAGAAGTTCCAGATGTTCCAAGAGTGCTAGAAGTTCCAGGAGTTTCGGGAGAATCTGTCATTCCAGAAGTTTCAGGTACTATTGCTGTCTCTGTTGCTTCTGGTCGACTAGATATCGACATCGTAGTCATACTTGTTATAGTTGTTTTCGGTGGTAAATACGAAGCAGATATACTTAGTGTTGTATCTTGAATAGGTCTGCTTGTGCTTACTTGTGTCTGTTCACTTGAATTTGGAAGAATAGAAGTGTTTATTTCATTGATAGAAGAATCAGGAGTTGTTAAATCACTTTCAACACTACTATTACAATTTGGTACGTTGTACTCATGATTACAACTTTGTACTGTGGAATCCCAAACAGTTCCTACACCACATTCAAAGTCATATTTTATAAACTCATTACTTTCTTTTACACATCGATAAAATTTATGACAATTCTGAGGATCAGGGAAAAATCCCTCTTCGCTACATATACCTGGAGTACCCGATATAACAGGAACATTTGTTGTGTTCGGAATATCAGGAGTTCCCGCAATAGCAGAAGTATTAGATGTATCTGGAGTACTAGGAGTACCAGGCGTTTCAGGAGAGTTAGGTATTCCAGAAATTCCAGGTGTACCAGGAGTGCCAGGAGTACCAGAAGAACCAGATGTTCCAGGAAAGCCAGCGATTCCAGAAGTACCAGGTGCTCCAGGTGAGCCTGGGCTTTCAGGAGTACCAGGCGTTGCAGGAGTTCCAGTTGTCCCAGGAATACCAGTTGTACCAGAAATGTCAGGTATTCCAGCTATACCAGGAGTATCTGGTATTACAGGTATTCCAGGAGAGTTTGGTCCAGTAGGACGTGGTGTTTCGGAAGCACCAGGTCTGACAGATATTGATGTTACCGATTCTTCCGGTCTAGTAGTTAATGACGTCGTAGTCGTACTTACTGTAGTTATATCCGGGGGTAGATATGACACAGAAGTACTAATTAGTGCTGTATCTTGAATAGGCCTATTTGTGCTCATTTGTGACTGTTCAATTATACTTGGAGAAGTAGAAGAGTTTATTTCATTGATAGAAGAATCAGGGGTTGTTAAATCACCTATAACACTATTCTTACAATTTGGTACGTTGTATTCATGATTACAACTTTGTATAGTGGAATCCCAAACAGTTCCTACACCACATTCAAAGTCATATTTTAAGAACTCATTGCTTCCTCTTACACATCGATAAAATTTACGACAATTCTGTGGATCGGCGAAGAATCCTTCTGCATTACATATTCCTGGAGTACCCGATATAACAGACGCATCTGACGTCTCCGAGGTACTAGGAGTTCCCGCAATAGCAGAAGTATTAGATGTACCTGAACTAATAGGAGTACCAGGCGTTTCAGGAGAGTTAGGTATTCCAGAAATTCCAGGTGTACCAGGAGTGCCAGGAGTGCCAGGAGAACCAGATGTTCCAGGAAAGCCAGCGATTCCAGGAGTACCAGGAGTCCCAGGTGAGCCTGGGCTTCCAGGAGTACCAGGCGTTCCAGAAGTACCAGATGTTCCAGGAGTACCAGGAGAACCAGACGTTCCAGGAATGCCAGCGATTCCAGAAGTACCAGGTATTCCAGGTGAGCCTGGGCTTCCAGCAGTACCAGGCGTTCCAGAAGTACCAGGAGAACCAGACGTTCCAGGAGAACCAGACGTTCCAGAAGTACCAGGTGTTCCAGGTGAGCCTGGACTTCCAGGAGTACCAGGCGTTCCAGAAGTACCTGATGTTCCAGGAGTACCAGGCGTTCCAGGAGTACCAGAGGATCCAGAAATACCAGGCGTTCCAGGAGTACCAGGCGTTCCAGGAGTACCAGGTGTTCCAGGAGTACCAGACGTTCCAGAAGTACCAGACGTTCCAGGAGTACCAGGCGTTCCAGGAGTACCAGGCGTTCCAGGAGTACCAGGCGTTCCAGGAGTACCAGATGTCCCAGGAATACCAGGCGTTCCAGGAGTACCAGATGTTCCAGGCATACCAGGCGTTCCAGGAGTGGCAGAGATTCCAGAAGTACCAGGTGTTCCAGGTGTGCCTGGTCTTCCAGGTATTCCAGTTGTGCCAGGAATTCCAGGTTTAACAGGAGTACCAGGAGTGCCTGATGTTTCAGGTATTCCGGAAGAGTTTGGGCCGGTTGGACCTAGTATCTCAGAAGTACTGGGTCTACCAGGTATTATTGATGTTACTGATTCTTCGGGTTTAGTAGATGTAGGTGTGCCTGCTGTAGTTATTTCCGGCGGAAGATATGACACAGAAGTACTAAATAGTGTTGTGCCTTGAGTAGGTCTGGATGTGCTTATTTGTGACTGTTCACTTGAAATTGTGGGGCTAGAAGAATCGATTTCATTGATTGAAGAATTAGGCGTTGTCAAATCCCCTTCAACATTACTCGTACAATTTGGTACATTGTACTCATGATTACAACTTTGTATAGTGGAATCCCAAGCAGTTCCAACACCACATTCAAAATCATATTTTATGAATTCATTGCTATCTCTTACACATCGATAAAATTTACGACAATTCTGTGGATCGGCGAAGAATCCTTCTGCATTACATATTCCTGGAGTACCCGATATAACAGGGACATTTGGCGTATCAGAACTGTCCGTAGTCCCTGAAGTACTAGCAATATCATTAATTGCAGAAGTACCTGTTTCATCAGTGCCAGGTATACCAGAAGAAACAGGTATCTCAGATGTTCCAGGAGTTCCTGATGTTCCAGGCATACCAGGTGATCCAGGATAGCCTGGTATTCCAGGAGAGCCAGGATAGCCAGGTATTCCTGATATACCAGGAGTACCTGGTGTTCCAGGAGTACCAGGCGTTCCAGGAGTGCCAGGTATTCCTGCTATGCCAGGTTTAGTAGGAGTGCCAGGAGTGCCTGATGTTTCAGGTATTCCGGAAGAGTTTGGGCCGGTTGGACCTAGTATCTCAGAAGTACTGGGTCTACCAGGTATTATTGATGTTACTGATTCTTCGGGTTTAGTAGATGTAGGTGTGCCTGCGGTAGTTATTTCCGGCGGAAGATATGACACAGAAGTACTAAATAGTGTTGTGCCTTGAGTAGGTCTGGATGTGATTATTTGTGACTGTTCACTTGAAATTGAAGGGCTAGAAAAATCAATTTCATTGATTGAAGAATCAGGTGTTGTCAAATCCCCTTCAGTATTACTCGTACAATTTGGTATGTTGTAGTCATGATTACAACTTTGTATAGTGGAATCCCAAGCAGTTCCAACACCACATTCAAAGTCATATTTTATGAATTTATTGCCATCTCTTACACACCGATAAAATTTACGACAATTCTGTGGATCCGCGAAGAATCCTTCTGCATTACATATACCTGGAGTACCCGATATAACAGGGACATTTGGCGTATCAGGGCTGTCCGTAGTCCCTGAAGTACTAACAATATCAGTAATTCCAGAAGTATTTGATGTTTCATCAGTATTAGGTATACCAGAAGAAGCAGGTATTCCAGAAGTTCCTGGAATTCCGGGAATTCCAGGAGTTCCTGATGTTCCCGGTATTCCAGGTGATCCAGGATAGCCAGGTATTCCAATTGTGCCAGACGTGCCCGGTATTCCTGCTGTGCCAGGAGTACCTGATGTTCCGGGTGTCCCAGGTGTTCCAGGAGTGCCAGGTGTTCCAGCTGTACCAGGCGTGCTCGGTATTCCTGCTGTGCCAGGCGTACCTGATGTTCCGGGTGTTCCAGGAGTGCCAGGTGTTCCAGCTGTACCAGGGGTGCCCGGTATTCCTGCTGTGCCAGGAGTACCTGATGTTCCAGGTGTTCCAGGAGTGCCAGGTGTTCCAGCTGTGCCAGGTATTCCTACTGTTCCAGGAATACCTGATGTTCCCGGTGTTCCAGGTGTACCTGATGTTCCGGGTGTTCCAGGTATTCCAGGAGTACCAGGTGTTCCGGGTGT